>NC_081437.1:14492632-14545479 GCF_949786415.1 Peromyscus eremicus | reverse complement strand
AATGTAGGAGAGGGCCATCATGAGAGATCCCTTCTGAGGACTGAGCATCATAGACAAGCAGAGAGTGGCGTGGGGGTCCTTTCTCTAACGGTGAAGGAGGTAGGTGTTGTTGGCGACCAAGTTTCCACGTAGGAGAAAGTTAGACTTCAGAGAGCAGGAGCTCCACCCTTGTCGGGAGAAGCGGGGGCTGGTGGAGACAAGGCTCCTGGGTTAGTTGTGTTTGAAGGACAGCTGTATTCAACCTTCCCCAAGACTGGAGTCTTCATCTTCCTTTGGCTTTGTCCATGCCTCTGATGTCCATATGACATCATCTCTGCTGAAGCTTGCTTTCCTTTGGTCCTGATTCATCAGCTCCATCACAAGTCCTCTGAAGAGGCATTGGATCCTAGTTTCAGAAGAAGAGCAATCTGTGAGAGGTAAGAGGTGCCCACTAGGTGTTAAATCCACCTCTACATGGGCAACGATGCATGGAGGCTCGGACAGGTCGAAAGGGAACTCTGTCACCAGGAGCAGATGTTTGTGCATGGTCTGTTGGAAGCTATTTTTCAAAAGGCGTGTCTACCTCACCCAGTGGTCTTTGCAGCCTGATTGGCACAATGGATTGGACATTCCTGGCTCCCCGCACTATAAGTGGACATTTGAATGGAAGGGGAATTAATTTGTTAGCCAAAAGCTCAGAAAGCTACTCTTTAATTTACTCAGAAAGCTCCATTAAATTATCTTCCATACTTGTCCAGCTTTCTAGGTGGAAACTAGAACTTTGTGTGTGTGTGTGTGTGTGTGTGTGTGTGTGTGTGTATGAGAGAGAGAGACAGAGAGACAGAGAGACAGAGAGACAGAGACAGAGACAGAGACAGAGAGACAGACAGATGGACTGACAGACTGGCATCCTTATGTTGAAGCATGCCCTCAAGGGAGTTCTAGGCCCATCACAAGCCCAGTGTTGACTGCCAAAAGTAAAGAAACAGCACCGAATGGTATTCTCCCAGGGTCTAAGAATAAGACACAAAGCCCAGAGGATCTCAAGTAGACCGAACACTCAAATGGTGTCAAGTCAGAGCCAGGGAAAGCAAAGGCTGGACATTGTAAGCCAGTCGCTCCCTGTGGGATTGGCACACACAACACTCGCTCATATTTGTCTCTGACCTGGGCCTGTCTGGGACTCATTTGAGATCAATCTTGCTTACAGGTGGACAACTGCAGCCTCTACTCAGTGATTTGCTTTCCTGGCCTCTGATAAACCACAGACTCGAACATAGACCTGATCTTCACACGCGCTGAACCAAAGAGGAGGACACCAGCTTAGATCAGATAGATTCTTACACAAATCTCTAGTTCCTGGAACTCCCCTCCTTCTTGTCTTGTCCATTGGAAGCCACACTGCCCTGGAATGGAACGTGACCCACTACTGTTCTATTCCATGTCCATTTCTGTTGAGGCGACAGATAGAGGATTTCATACATCATTTATCCAAACATTTGGCGCGTGTGGATAAAGATAACAAGTATTTATCTGGGCTCTCCGTGGAGGCTCACCATGACGAAAACAGACATGGTTGCCCCAAAGCATGGTTTGCATTCTACTCGCTGTCTGGAACTCACTAATGATGCTGGTTGAATAAATAGGCCTTCTCTCTGGCACTCACTAACAAGCGTAGTATCTGAATGTCTGACTTCCTCACAGATCAAAAAAAAAAAAGTTCCTCCTCTAAGTATAGAATTCTCTTTTCCTTTTTGGCACTAGGGAGATTAAACCGAGGGCCTCCACATGCTAAGCACAAGTGTTCTCCCACTGAGCAACAGCCCCAGCCCTCTGGAAATAGATGTTAAATCAACAAACCCGGGGTGGGGGGTGGGGGGGGGTGGGCTCTGGGTTCTCTCCTGTAGAGTACTGAGCCGGGAAGACGAAAACCGGAGGTTGAATTCAAACAGGGACGGAACCATGCTGGACTCTGGGAGAAGTGACCATCAAAAGAAGGTCAGAGTGGGCTAGCAGAGAGGAAGGGCTTGCCCAGAGAGCACCTGCTTCCCCTGGAGAGCAGATGCTTGTGGTTCACATCCTAGCTCCTTTTTGGTTTTGCTCCTGGCTGTGTGTAAGTTGAATCAGAGAGAAGACTGGACCCTTTCTGCAAGGCCAGGTTTTTGCGTTGCCTGGAAATTGTGAGATGATGTTTTGTTTTCGTGGGGGTGGGCAGTGGAGAATGCAGTAGAGACAGTGGCTGTCTCTTCCTCTCAGCTCTGGAGAAATACCGCCAGGCTGGAGGTAGCAGAAACCCACTCTAAGGATGTTGGGTTGCTAACAGCTGCTCAGGCCACAGTACCTGCACTGGCCCTTCCGCTCTCACAGATACAGACCGTTCCCCAGCTGAGAGCCCTGTCTGTGGATCTCAATGAGCCGACTTCCAGAGTCTGGGATTTAGGGATGAGTGGGCATCAAAGCAGACATTGGTAGCCACACATCTTGTTCCCGACTCCCTTCCTGTCCCCTGCCTGGGAACCAGAGAGCTTGGCTGCAGCCTCATGCTGTGAAACCACCCCTCCCCAGAGAGCTAAATGAAAAGGAGTTCCCCCCTCTCTGCCTCTGAACTTCTGCCAAGTGGGCCATGATTCTTTTCTTTAGAGTCTTTCCCTTATCGGCGGTCTCTGGTGCTGGAGCCCTGAACTCTCATGAAGAGTCTGTCCATGGTGTCAATAACTCTTCTAACACACCCTCTCCTCCCAGCTCTCAGTCCCTGGGTCCTTCTTGAACCGGCATCTGAGACCTTTCATCCACACCTCTTCTCCTTTTGTCTAAAAGCAGGATGTGACCCAAGTGGCCAGGAATGACTCAGTCTTCTGAAGGTCACAACCCTACCTGACAGCAGTGCCACACAGCCGGTACGCAGATCTTCCCACCCATCCCCTCAGCACCCTTGTTACTATTCTTTGGGGCTCCTCGTCTGCTACAAGGTTTATATACACAAGTTTTGTTTTCAGCTTGCTTCAATATCATGCTTTCTTCTTCCCCTCCGGCCTCAAACTCAGGTCCTGTCTGCCGAGGGCGCTTGCTCAGCAACCTGTGTACATGTTGTTCCTTGTCCCAATCCACGTATCGAGGGCCTTCATACTTGTTTTAGTTTATTTCTGTTGCTATAACTTAATACTACAGACTGGATCATTTATAAAGAAGAAGGGTTCATCCAGCTCACAATTTTAATGTCTTAGAATGTCCAAGGTCGAGGAACCACTTCTTACTGTTGGGGACTCTCTATGGGGTTCTGAGGTGTCATAGGACATCACATGGGTCTTCTTTTCTCTTTCTATGGAGCCCCCAATTCAGTCATGCTTGGGGACACTCTTATGATCTCATCTTCTATTACACCATTATCTCTGAGCCTGCCTTACCTACAGTATGTGCTCCCTTAGGGCAGAAGCTGGGTCTTAATTCATTCTTGTATCTCTAAAACACAGCGGTATTAATAATTAGTGAGTGAGTGCGTGGATGAGTGAGACTCAGAAATAGCATTAGTTCCGAAAGGCATCATCAGTAGGTGGATGACATGGCATATATCTGTAATTTCAGCAATTGTGAAACCTTTTCTTAGAGAGAGAGAGAGAGAGAGAGAGAGAGAGAGAGAGAGAGAGAGAGAGAGAGAGATTTTTGAAAGTGTGCCAGGTCTCTGTGTCTTGTCTCTCTTTTCAACTCTTCATTGGTTCCCCTAAGAATCCATGCCATGGTGCTCCCTAGCCCATCCTAACTCCTCCTTCTGAAGGTCAGGAATGGCTTAGGCACCCTGGGCTGACCATTAGAATCACTTTAGAAGTCGTAGAAGCGTGCTAATGTCTATACCTCACTCCAGACCAAGTGGACTTGTGTGTACCCGAGCAAAGGCTAACTTTCATCCCAGGGCACAAACACCTCCATATCTCAGAAGCAACAGACTTTCCAACAACATCATTTGCTATTTACAGCTCTTAGAATCCGCAATAGACATGCAAAGTCCTCAGGAGAGTAATAAAAAGCAAGAAGGGAGTGAACACCAATCTTCATGTTTTAGATAAGAACTTGGTCTGCTGGCCTGGCCTGGGCAGTCACTGTATTGGAGATACCTTCCAGGGAGTATCAGATGTACCTCTCTGCCTTGGGACTTCGGTCTTGTAATCAGTGGTTGCCTAATCTTCCCTGGGCCTGTTGGCCACTGTGTTCCAACTCATGACCAGCAAGTTCACAGCAGTCTACTTCGGACTTGGTACTCTACCGGGCCCAGATTAGCCTCTACCCTGGTCAAAACTCAGGCGATCTCTAGTTAATTGGCATTGGTATCTTCCCAGGAGGCCAAGCTGCGATCGTGAGCTGATTGTCCACAGACCTGCGCCCACTTCAGAGGTCAGCTGGATAATCGCATCCTGATGAGGGCAAGGCAACCATGCCCTGGGGCGGGGCCCACTGCCTTCTGAGGACAGAAAGTAATTCAACTTTGACTTTTCCATGGCTGCCGTGGCTGTAAGAATGTAGCAATGTCTACTTGAAAATTTACACATTAGCCCTGTCATTATGGGCTAGCTTTCTCCAGTTACCTCTGGCAGGAGGCCAGAGATTACATTAAAAACCCTTAACTTTAGGTTTTTGGTCATTTTAATGGGACTGCTTGGATCCGGTTCTGCCAAAAGAAATGGAGATGAAAAAGCAATTTCTTGTTATTCTTCAGCAGTTTCTTGATTGAATGTGGAGAGACACAGGCATCATGGATCAGATAGCTCCTCAAGCCTGGCCAGCTACTAGAACCACTTGCCCAGTTTTTAAACCGAACCAGTGGCTAGGTGGACTCATTTCAATCCCATTTCCAGAGGCAAGACTCGGGCCCTGTCCCGTCATGAGCTAATGTGTAGTCAAGGTTGCAAACCACTCATTAGTTAAAATGCCTTCACTTTTATGTGATACAGTCGGGACTGAGGTGCTTGGGAGTAATTCTGAGCTATTAACTTTGCTTTGATGTCCAAGGGTATCTGTGGAGCCAGAACATTAAAGCGTAGCCAGAAATGCTTGGGCATTTTTCGTTCCAGAAGAACTCTTCCGACCACTTATATATTGTCTTACTTTCTGATCCTATTTTTTACGCTCTGAAGGAAAAACCCTCCAGAGGGTCTAGATTTTTCTCTGAGTCTCCCAAGTCTTATTTTTACTCATTCAGTATATGATCTAGAGAAGAGGATGACCTGTTCGGAGCCATCTGGCAAGTGGCTGTGCCTGGGGTTCCATTTTTGGTCCTCATTAGCAGCCAGCTTCACCAGGGTTGGCCCGGAGGACAGTACTTATTCAGTCCTGTTTTGAAACTGGAAGTTGGGATCGGGCCCTGTAGCAAGAGTGACGGGGAGGAAGGTAATGTTTGGGTGTTTTCTTGGCTCCTACTCTAGGTCATTGTGGTGAGATGGGGCAGGGCGGTGGATGAGGAAGAACACTAGGCCAGGATTAGAGTACGCAAAAGACCTAAGTGGTGAGGTTCAGGAGGGCCTCCTCCTTACTGTTCCTCACCTGCCTCACTGGCTCCGAGGCACGAAAAGGGAAGGGTGTTGGGCTCCATCTTAGTTGAAGACCTAAATCGAGAACTGATCCAAGTTAAATATAGTATGGGTCACATAAATTTTTTTTTTTTTTTTTTTTTTTGTGTGTGTGTGTGTGTGTTCATGTATATGTCTGAAAGTATTACGGGTGCACATGGACACCTGCGTGTGTAAAGGCTGGAGGACAATATCCACAGTCAGACTCAGGAAGTCTGTCTGTCTTCTTGAGACAATGCCTCTCAATGACACAGCTCTCAACCATTAGGCTTGACTGCCAACTGAATCCCAGGGATCCACTTGTCTTCTACCCTAGTCCTCACATTGAGATTGTAAGTGTGAGTCAACTGTGGGCTGCCACACCCCACATTTTTAATGTGGGTACTGGGGATCAAACTCAAGTCCTCATGCTTGCAAAGGAAATGCTTGACCACCTTCCACCCATGAATTGTCGAATGACCAGAATCTCCAGGCCATGGAGCCATCTCTTCTGCATTGGGAGAGGTAATTATGCAGAGAGAGACGAGCTGAAGAGAGAAAGGAGAGAAAGGGACATCAGGAAGGAACGTGTACAGCCTGGTCATGGTGTCCCGTGCTTGTAACCCAGCGTTGGACAGGCTAAGGCAGGAGAGTCAGAGGTTCAAGATCATCTTTGATACATAGTCAGTTCAACAGTTGGAGGCCAGCCTCTGATCCTGAGACCTGTCAAAAAAAAAAAGAAAAAAGGAAAGTTGACACCAAAACCAGTCGACAAACATGTGTTAGTTGTAAACATTTTGAAAATACAGAGGAGGAGGAAGGACCATTTTTAAATCACTCATGTCAGTTTTTGAGCTGAGGCAGGTTACTAATATCTTGGAATAGTTTATTTACCTGGAAATGGGGTGATGGTGAATACAAGTTTTGTGTCCAATGTTAGCACTTCCTGTGAGTTTTGCATTAAATACTGTGAAGCCCTGATTTGAATGGTTACATAGTATTTTACCATATGCTTATTCTATACTTTATGTTGCTATTTCTTTGTATTATGAGATGTTTTTCCTTTGGAAATTTAATAAACATGCCTTTGACCAAATGCCTTCAAAACTTGCTTCCTGTAGTGCATGTGCGCACGCGTGCGTGTGTATGAGTATGTGTGTATGTGTGCATATGTGTGTGTGTGTGTGTGTTCTTCAGATAACTGAGGACTTTATTTCATGCAAAACAAAAACCCACCCACACATAATGTTTGGGAAAGTCTCACTTGTTTTCTTAGAAAAGGTCTGGAGACGAACAAATGCCTACAGCTTCCTTCTATTCATCTCGTGTGTTTTGGTCTAAAGATTTCATAATTCCATCCCCACCCTGGCTTTTCCCTTGGGTTATAAGAAAAAGGAAAAAAAAATTTGTAGGCCAGGAATTGTATGCATTTCTTGGGCATGTTCCTGCCTCTCCACTGTGTATACTTAAGGCTCTGCATAAATAACTACTATAAATATAGATGTTGTGGGGGAGGGCTCTTGGTTGCTGCTTTTCTGGGGCCCAGTAACAGTTTTGCTCTGGTGTTTAACAAGTGAGGCTGGTTTGGGCTTTAAAATACATGAAACACACACACACACACACACACACACACACACACACACACACACACACACACACTGGTTTTCACACATGTCCCCTTTGGCAAACTCGAGGAGGAGGAGGATCGTAAAAGTGAAAGAGCAGAGAACAAACGGAGAGAGAAGTCCTGAGGGCCCTGAAACCCAGTCCCGAGGGGCAGGTTAAAATAGGAGTTCAGCTTTGGTAGCTCTCGGGAGGACCTGAGGTTTCACCTTTCCAAGAAGTCTTGGTTCGGATGTGGTGCTGCTCTGGGACCTCATGTGAGAAGCAGGGCCCTAACCTGGGCCACAGCTTTGTAGCAATAGCGCAAAGGCACGTTCCATTCTCCATCCTCTCCCATCCCCTCTTGGATTAAAGACGGTTTCTGCTCTGTGCGTGAAATGAAGACAGCTTCACAGCGCCTCTCACAGCATTGCGTAGAACCCGTTTTTTCCTCCCCTAACCCTTCCAGCGCTTTCTCCTTCCCTTTTATCGTGATTTCTTATTTCTTTCAACATTATTTTATTTTAGACTTATTTGCTTTATGTACGTAAATGTCTCGCCTGAGTGTATACCTGATGCCCATGGAGGTTAGTAAAGGATGTCAGATCTCCTGGAGCGACAGATGATTGTGAGCCAACCGGTGGGTGCTAGGAACCAAAGCTGGATCCTCTCCAAGAGCGACAAGTGCTCTTTACTGCTGAGCCATCTCTACAGCCCTGGTTTTATGGCGTCTTCATGTCATGAATTCCAGCCTTTCCTTAGCTTCCGTCACTTCTTCAATCAGTTCTCACCTCCTCACTCTACCCAAACTATACCTGGGGTAATTTAGATTTACAGGAGAAACAGACCTCCAGCTTTTCTTCTGGTTCTATCTGTGGGAACCCATTTTCAGGCTCCTCGTGGCTTTACCCAGCAGGTCCACATAGAGAGGATGATTAGGACCACGGGCCTGAGTGCAGGTGTCTGAGATGGTCTGCACTTGGCTGTGCTGGGGGAGGAGGTCTTTTGCTCCACCCCCTTGGCGACTCTATAAATACCCTGGGGCAGAGCCGGGGCTCGTTGGAATAGGTTCCAGGCCCTCTCTAGACTATCCTTTATTTTTATCTGTTTATCTCTACAATCTAACTCCTTCTAACTAATATTTCCTGCTGCTCACACTCAAGAAAACTCTGGGGAACTGTGGGGTTGGTGGGTAAACGCCCCGCATCTATCCACGAGCAAAATCATAAATGGGACCCCCCCAGAGGTGGACGCTTTCAGGTACGCTGGCTTTACCACTTCTGCTCAGCACTTCGCTCTATGGGGTGTTGTCCCCCACAAGTAATGCCTCCAGACAGTCTGCAGGAGCCCTGGCCTTCTTCCTCCAGTACAGCGTCTGTGGTGCTGTGCTACATGGGCATTTCTAGGCTAGCAGTCTGGGAATGCTTGTGAAATTCTCTCTGGATGAGACCAGTTCTTAAGGCTGTCCAGCAGCTGCAACTGAGGATCTTCCAGATTCACATACATCCAAATGTTTACTTCGTCGGCCTAAAAACAGTGATTTGGGTGTGAATCACTGACCACATACTGGAATGCCTAGCACCATCCCTCAAACCCACTGAGGACCCATAAACAGTGATTAAGCCAAGGGAGTTAAAGTGGACCTCCCCAGCTCTTGGAGCTCACTTGACTCGTGAATGCTTAAAGCTGGTTGACAATGACATCATTAAGTTATTCCACTCAAAACTGATAGAAATCAGTAGAGCACTGGCCTAACCTGTGCAGGGACCCGGGCTTGGTTCTCCAGCACTGGGAAAGAAAAAGATATAACACTAATTAAAAAAAAAAAAACTAGCTTATATCTCATTCTCTCAAATGAAGCTTTTAATTAACTCTTGTTTGCACAAATTTGTATGCAATGGTAAGTGGTACTTATCATGATGAGCTCAAGGCATTTGCTCAAATGCCTTTTGAATCATCAAAGGAAGCCATGATTTTACTCTTTCGTGTTAAATATATTTCAACTTTATTCTTGGGAAGCTGGGTTTTCTATGCCGACTCTGCCTCACATTGCTGGGTTACGTTCCAATTCACCTACAATTTTAAACGAGAAAACTTTACAGTCCAGAGTTGAAAGTCCAGGGGAGGTGACTTGCCCCTGGGAAGTAGGAAACAGAAAGGCCAGAGCAAGAATTCAGGCCTTCAGATTTCTTTGCTGGCCATTTGTTACTTGATGAACCAGAACACCTACTTCTCTTACAACCACCAATCTGTAAGGTTGACTGAATGTCATCCTAGGTCTAAATGTGACAATAAATGATGGAGGCATAGAGGTACACCCTGACAGTTTTCATATCCAAAATTCATATGGAAGTGGTCCTTTAATTTACCTGAGGGATAATATTCATCATTCAGTTTTCTTCTCACATCTTTTGTGAGACAGCTAAAAAAATGGCTTGCAATAGGGTCATGGCCAGTTTCAATTCAATTTAATTAAACCGACATTGGGTAGGTACCTATTACTATTTATGCATAGTTCTGGGCATTGGAAATAAAGGGGCAGATAAGGCATGGGCATCTCCCCCTGGGGTAATTTAGATTTGGTAAATGTGCTGGAGAGCACTGGAGCTACGAAGGAAGAAATAGTTCAATGGAGGAAGCAGCGTGGTGGAGAAGAAACAACCGATTCTTCAGGATAAAGAATCTTCTCCCAGGCACATGGAGAGAAGTGGTCCAACAGGCCGATCATCCAGAGGTCGTGTTAAGAAACAGGGTGGGATCAAGCCCATTTACCATGACAATGAGCAATGGCCATTGGTGCTTGCCCATTAAGAAAGTGAAGCCCAAGAAGACTTTTAAGTAGGAGAGTAACTGAGAGCATAGTACTCTGCAGTTCCAGCATTTGGCCGACCCTTTCCTTGCTCTCTGATAAGACATCTTTTCTGCTCTTTAGTCACACTGATCAGCCAGCTTCAGCAAAGCCCCCTGGAGCCTCTGTGGTCAGAGTCTGCACATGGTCCCACCCTATAGATAGTGTGATTTGAAACCTCAAATTTGAGGTATTGATGACTATGTGTTGACAACTTTGTTTAACACAGTGGTTCTCAACCTTTCTAATGCTGCGATCCCTCAATACAGTTCCTCATGCTGTGGTGACCATCACAATCATAAAATTGCTTTCGTTGCTGCTTCATAAGTATAATTTTGCTACTGTTATGAATCATAATGTAAATATATGTATTTTCCGGTGGTCTCAGGCAATCCTTGTGAAAAGGTCATTTGACCGAAGTTGTCATGACTCACAGGCTAAGGGGAAAACTCAGCTATCACTCAGTCCCTCAGTCTTCTTCTGCCTGACCATGAAGGGAAGCAGGTGTTTGCAAGCTGTTAAATGGGTAACGGAACAATTGTTTGGCTTAATACCTGCTTTGTGCTTATTTGAGGATAACGTAGTGGATTAGTTAGGTTCTTTGGATGAACTGAACCATCAGGGTGTGTGTGTGTGTGTGTGTGTGTGTGTGTGTGTGTGTGTGTGTGTAAACATGAAAGGAATCAGCTCATATGATTATAGAGGTGGATGAATACGGAGATCTGCAAGGTGTTTCAGCCAGATGACAACCAGGGGAGTTGAGGGCGTAGTTTCAGTTCAAATTCGAAGCTCTGAGAACTGGGTCTGCTGAGGCTGTAGTTCCAGTCTAAAGCTCTGTAGGTTTGAGACCCAACAAAATCCCATTTAATGTCTTCATTTGAAGGCCCCTGGACAGGAGGAATTCTCCCTTATACTCCAGGAAGGGTTAACCTTCCTTTCTGTCTGTCATCTGATTGGATGGGGCAGCAACCAGGGGCTCCGCTTTACTCTGCCCACCAATTAAATGTTAAACTTTTCATAAAACACTCAGCAACATTAATAATAATTTTTTATTGTATTCTTTAAGATAGGTAGGGTCACTCCATAGGCAGATTCATTTTCACCAGGAACACCTGACCCTGGGCATGAACTTTTCAGTTACCTCTCAGCTCTAGGGGAGGCTCCCTGTACAACCCAAGCTTGGCCTTTCACTGCTTCGAGGACTGGGCAGAACAAGCCATCAGGACTTGGGGATCTTTGTAGCTGGAGTTTTGTAGCTGGAGTTTTCTCTCCGGGTCCCACCAATCCCCAGCAGACCCTTAGCCCACTTATAAAATAAACATACAGACGCTTATATTATTTAAACTGCTTGGCCATTAGCTCAGGCCTACCATGGTCTAGCTCTTACTCTTATACTCAGCCCATTTCTATTAATCTATACTTTGCCACATGGCTCGTGGCTTACTGGTACCTTACATCTTCCTTGTCCTGGCGGCTACAGGCAGTCTCCCCCTTCCCTTCCTGTTCCCTCAATTCTCCTCTCTGTTAGTCCCGCCTATACTTCCTACCTGGCTACTGGCCAATCAGTGTTTTATTTATTAACACATTTGCAATACAGAACATCCCACAGCAGATCTTCTCTTCCCATTCTGAAGAGCGTTCCTGCCCATAGCCATGAGTCCACCATCTACTGTTGTCTTACATTTACCATTGATACTTTCTGATTGACACGAGCATGTTCTGATCGGCCATCACAAATCTGATGGCAGGGTAGAAAAATGAGCAGGGGGAAACTAGTACAGATGAGGAAAGGAGGTCAAGTAACTCTACTCAGGTCTAATCCTGAAGGAGTATGAAGAGGACCACTGAGTTGGTCTCTCCTGCAGCATTTTGTACAAGGGGCCACTCCCCACTAACCAGGTACTATATAGTTGTCTTGGATGGGGGTGAACATCAAGACAAGGGGCTCTTGTGCAGTCAAGTGTTGTAGCATATTATTTTAAGGTATGTTGCTTTTGTTTATGTTGCATTTATTTAGCTTTGTGAAGCCGTGTTACTTTGCCTGTCTAAAATACCTGATAGTCTAATACAGAGCTGAATGGCCAATAGCAAGGCAGGAGAAAGGCTAGGCGGGGTTGGCAGGCTGAGAGAATATATAGAAGAAATTTGGGAGGAAGAAAGTAGCCAGGGGTCAGCCACCCAAGTACATAGTAAGCCACGGAGTAAGAGTAAGATTTACAGAAGTAAGAGAATGGGAAAAGCCCAGAGGCAAATGGTAGATGGGATAATTTAAGAAAAGCTGGCAAGAAACAAGCCAAGCTAAGGCTGAGCATTTATAATTAAGAATAAGCCTCTATGTGAGATTTATTTGGGAGCTGGGTGGTGGGCCCCCTAAAAAAGCAAAAACTAACAACAGTCAAGGTCAATTCTCTAGAGAAGAAACCAACTGTGAGCCCTTCACAGCCACCCAAGTGGGACACCAATAAGGTTCAGCTACTATATGGGATCAACATGGGCTACAGAGCAAAGTTGACGCCATAAGAGGCTGGCCTTATCCTGGTTTCCCAGAATGAAGTAGAATCGGTATTAGTAGGAGTGAGAGCCATGTTTTCTGGGCCTTGAAGCTTATTAAATCTGGGGGCTTCCCCTTTAAGACACAGGACATCAAATCTGAATTCACACTCAATGCACATGCTTGTACACTTAGTAGGTCTGGACGCTTAAGCTTTGTTGCCTTCTCCCATCTCTGGCACCTCAGCAACCTCATGGAGAAGAGAAAATCGTCTGTAGAGTTTAAGTGAAATGGCCCAAGGACGTCCGTGAAGGAAGTGGCTGGAGCTACACCCGTCTGCTTCCGGCTCATAGTTCAACGCCTGCTCTTTGATCATGCTGAATGTACACACTCCACTGTATGGAGAGGGTCAGTAGATAATGAAGACGCACCATGTCTGTAAGGCATTGTTATTAAATGCGCAACTGATCATGAGGTGAAATGTCTGTTGGTAACTGAGCTGAGTTGGTCAAAGAGAATATATATATATATTTTCTCACACACATATGTATACATACATACATAAACATATTTTTTCCTCTCCTGGGTTTTTTCCACTCAGGCTTGTACAGTGCTTTTTTAAATTTCCCAGTCCTTCTGGTTTGACTCAAACTTGCAAGTTTCCCAAACTGGCACGAGGAATAAGTTGAGAAACCTTCCAGGCTGGTGGCTATTTGCTTGAGTATGAAAACAGAAAATGGAGGGGGGCTGGTTATCGCTGAACAAAGAGTCTGTGCATTATCACTCCAGCAGAGTGTATCCGTGATGTACACTAAGCAGTTCTTCAGAGGCCAGGCTGAGGAGATAAGGAAAGGAAGGGGGGGGGGTGTCTCCTGGTTTTATGATACAGAGCAATGACAGAGCTGGTTTCTGGAACATCTCTGTTTAAAAACTGTTGCCAGTTGAGGCTGCAGCCCTGGATGCTGCAGGTGGTTCCCAGCGCAGTTTCTTTATCCACACTCGTCAGCCGTGCGTTGGAAGCATTCCTCGAAATGGGTATTGTTAGTTGGGATTTCGTTGACCTCTTTGCCTTCCTTGCTGCAGACTGAACATCTCTGTAGAACTGTGGGCCAGTTACCCATTGAAAGGGGCGAATAGCTTCGTTCTTAGCCGGCCTGTGATGCTGTACACTTTTAATCCCAGCACTCGGGAAGCTGAGGCAGGTGGATCTCTGAGTTCAAGGCCAACCAGGCTACACAGAGAAAACCTATCTCAGGAAAGCAAACAAACAAAAACAAAACAAAACAAAAGCCCTTCTTTCAGAAAGCTTTGTTCACTCTGTTGAGGGTAAGGTCAACTTTACTTTGACTTTGGGATGTCAGAATCTGGGACTAGTAGAGAGTGCGCTCAAGCTAGGTGGGGATCTCACGGAGAATGTTTCTGGCGGGTCACCAGCAAGCCTCCAGTCAAACTTCAGCAACAAGGACCTACTTTCCAACACCTGCCCCACTGTCACGAGCTCAGGACAGCTTTTCTCTCTGCTCTATAATCTGCACCCAGCCTCCCCATCACCCCCACCCACTGGTAATCTCTCTCTACAAAGACTCGTTGACTTCTTGATTCTCTTCTGTACCGTGCAGAGCATTGCAGTTGCAAAGATTTGTGTTTCATCTTCCTCTTGCTACATTGCTACATCGAACAAGCACATCTGACCTACTTCTGCAACACTTAGCTCAGAGCATCGTACATAATTGATGTGAGAGAAGTGCTTGCTGGATGGATGAGTGAGTGAATGAATGAAATACACTCTTTTGGTCTACACTACAGCTTTATAAATATGAAAAGATAATTACTGGGCTGTCTTTCCTATGGATGGATTTCCTCTTTCTCCCCCCCCCAACTCACATGGACTTGTCTATGTCTCCCCCCCCAACATTACTATTAAGCTGTGGTCTTTACATATGTTCAGAACACCACAGAAACAGGTCTCATTGGCATGGAATACATACAATTACCACTAGCCTTAGTTTTTGTGAAAAGATCTCATGACTTCTTCCCAGTATTTTCATAGAAAAAGTGAGGTGCCATGAGTTTTATTCCCTTACCTGTCCCTCCTTGGGAAAAGCAGTATGCCACCACACTGAATTGGAGTATGCCACCACACTGGATTGGAGTATGCCACCACACCGGATTGGAGTATGCCACCGCACTGGATTGGAGTCAGACATACTTGGATTCGCCCTGGGACTCCCAATACTTGCAGTCACGCTCTTAGGGAAATTACTTAACTTTTCTGCATTTTTGATCCAGCATCTCTTTTTCAAAAGATTTCTTTTTATTATTTTTAATTATGTGTAGGTGTATGTGTGTGCACGTCTGCATGTGGGTGTGCACATGTGAGTGTGGAACTGTGGAGGCCAGAGATGTCAGGTTTCCTGGAGCTAGGGTTATAAATGGTTGTGAGCCACCTGGCATGGGTACTGGGAACCAAACTCAGGTCCTCTGGAAGATCAGAAAGTGCTCATAACTGCTGAGCCATCTCTCCATCACCTGATTTGGTGTCTTTTAACTGGGTATAATTATGAAAGTTCTTATGAATACGAAATGAAACAAGAGAGGTAAAGTTCCTGACATGTTTCCTTCCATACATAGTAGAGGATACATGCCAACTATGATTATTCTTTATGGTAGCTGATTGGGGTGATATGGGAGTCATTTAGATAGACGCCAGACTCACAGACAACACGATACATTGGCTGAATATAGTGTCTCTCAGGGCTTTGGATATGAAAAATAATCAAAATGTATTCTGTGTTCACAAATCAATGTTTAAGGGACTAGAGAGATGGCTCAGTGGTTAAGAGTACTGGCTACTCTTCCAGAGGACCTGGGTTTGATTCCCTGCACCTCCATGGCAGGAAACATGTCAGGAACCATAACTTCATTCCAAGTGGATTCCATGCCCTCCTATGGCGTCTGTGGGCATCAGGCATGCATGTGGTACACAGAAGTGTATGAAGACAAAACACTCATATTCATAAAACAGAAATGACTAGAAATGTTGTGGAATATTACTTTAAGTAGGTGAAGATTTGTTACATTTGTTTATGCTGCATTTATTTAATTCTGTAAAGATGTGTTGCTTTGCCTGCCTAAGGCACCTGACTGGTCTAATAAAAAGCTGAACAGCCAATAGCTAGGCAGTAGAGGGACAGATGGGGCTGGCGGGCAGAGAGAATAAATGGGAGGAGAAATCTGGGGGCAGGGAGAGAGAGAGAGAGAGAGAGAGAGAGAGAGAGAGAGAGAGAGAGAGAGAGAGAGAGAATGAGGGAGAAAGAGAGAGATGCCAGCCAGCTAGACACAGAGTAGGACATACAGAATGAAAGGAAGGTAAAAAGCCCTGAGACAAAACATAGATAAAGAGAAACAGGTTAAATTAAATTATAAGAGCTAGTGAGACAAGCATAAGCTAAGGCTGAGCATTCATAACTAATAAGTCTCTGTGTCATGATTGGAGAGCTGGTTAGTGGCCCAAAAGAAAACCTGCTACATAGAAATTTAAAAAAATATATAGCAATGATAAGATCACTTGAGACAATATGATAATATTCTTTGAGACTTCCTAGGATTCATTATAATATAATCTGTCTAGATAAGGCAAGCCTGGGTTAATTCATGAAATAGTGATAAAATACAAGCTACTACACATTCTGTAGCTTTTGCTGTTCCTATGAGTTACGGAACCATTCATCAAACCATCTAATACAATTCTAGAAGCCTGAAAGGCAAGGCACAGCACACAGCTCCTACCACCATCAGAGCTCTTGGAAGAGCAGAAATGGCGCACAATTAGAAAACGTAGAGGCGTGTTTCCTGGAACTGCTTTCCTCCTTGTCCTTGATATGTGAACACTTAGGCTCAAGTCTATGCTCAGGGAGCGCTGCTAAGTGCTTCCAGAGGGACCTCGAATTGGCACCCTGACTGTTGCTTTCCAGCATGTTGACTAGAAGGGATGTCTCCAAGGTTCAGATGGCAGCGAGACAGTTTTAGCTTGAAAAGTTCTGGACTCCAAGGTACTTGAGTTCAGTCAGCTGAGAGAAGCGAGCTCCTGGTTGATCTGTTTGATATCAGAGGGCATGCCGTGTTCAGCTCCCTCAGCCTATAAGGGCAATGGAGGGAAAGAGTATGATGGCTTGGGAACTACTCTTGTCCTACATATGCCACTCGCTGGTTTTGTCATTTTGCGTGAGTAGAAATTATAATCAACATTGTTGTTTCTTCACAATACACTAGCCCTCACTTTTCACACAGTAAAGACCATTTCTTTAAAGATCTTTCAACTCCTGAGGGGTTAGGCTGTGTGGGTATTGTAAGCAGGCCCCACCCCTGAAGACTTCCAACCACCAGGCTCTGCCCACAGAACAGTCTAATGGCCAAAACCCAGTCCCTCCAGACACTGGCTGCCAAGCTCCACCCTACAGAGTAAAAAGTCCAGACTTTTTTTTCAAGCTAAAACTGTCTTGCTTCCATCTGAACTGGAGACACCAGTTCCTGAGCTTGAAATCCCACTAATCCCTGGGCTCACCTCAAGCTTAGGACTTGAAATCCCACCAACCCCCACCCTGGAAATCTCTACCCCTGCACCCTCAAGAGACCCTATACACTGTCTTCTGCTCAGTTCTCTGCCGCTTCTTGCCTGAGCAGAGGCAACTACCCTCTTGGGTTTTTTCCTTCCAATAAATCTCTCATGTGAGGTTTGTTGTATGGTGTGACTTTGTGTATTCCTTGGCTCCCGAATACCAGGAGCTGTAACACATACAGGTATCCCTATCGCTTACCAGTTTGTTTATAGATTTCTGCTCTGCTGTGGAGAAAGCTCTTCAGGGCTATAAAGCATGGGGATGAGTGGAGAAATAGGTATACACATGGGCTAATGTTAAGAAGTATAGAAGTTGGGGAGATTGAGGGGTTCAAGATCTGGGGATCTGGGGATTTTATTTATTTAGAATATCATTTATTGCCCATGTTTTACATTTAAGATCCATCCTTACACACACACACACACACACACACACACACACACACACACACACACACAGAGTTTCTTTTCACTTGGAGGCTGAGATGTGAATTAAAGAGGGAACCAGCTCTTTGAGACTTTTCCAACCTTCCTGTCTTTTCCTTTCTACCCCTCCTCCTCTTGTTCCTCCACTTTGCAGAATTCTAGTTCAAGGCCTGTGGTTGACAAACATTTAGACTCTGGGCTTGGCGAAGTATCCAGCTAAGAACCTTAAAGACGGCCGGGCGGTGGTGGCGCACGCCTTTAATCCCAGCACTCGGGAGGCAGAGCCAGGCGGATCTCTGTGAGTTCGAGGCCAGCCTGGGCTACCAAGTGAGTCCCAGGAAAGGCGCAAAACTACACAGAGAAACCCTGTCTCGGAAAAAAAAAAAAAAAAAAAAAAAAAAAAAAAAAAAAAAAAAAAAGAACCTTAAAGACTAACTCCAAAGCTGCTTGCAAGGAACTCCGAGATTATAGCACGTGTGTTGTTTAGACTTTTGTTTCTGGCGTGTGACACTGTTAATATTACCAAGAATAATAGAGGGAAAAATAGATTTTTCTCCTTTTTTTTTCAAAACAACCAAACAATACTGGGTGTGAGTTAGAAGGCTTGGACTATCTAGCTGTGTCAATTGTTTAACAGTGGCCAAGAACTAAACCTCTCTCACCAGAAGAATGAAGGGACAGCAGAATTTACCCTCTAATCCAAACAGTGGCTAAATACAAGGATTATTACATCACACCCAATTTCACATTACAAATATGACACCCAAACACATTAGAGATTATTAAGATGGAAGAAAAGGGACTGGAGAGATGTCCCAGTGGTTAAGAGCACTGACTGCTCTTCCGGAGGACCCTGGTTCAATTCCCAGCACCCACATGGCAGCTCACAACTGTCTGTAATTCCAGTTCCAGGGGACCTGACACCCATGGCAAAAACACCAATGCACATAGAAAAATATTAAAGATGGAAGAAAAAAAATAAAGGCTTCATCTACAGTATTTCTACTGGAAATATTAGGATTTAGGGTGATCTACTTGGCCATGGTCTCTGTAAGAATGCCAGTCTTTCTTCTTTTTCTAACACCATTCAGACTGAAACAGGCCATGTGGTCAAAATGCCCAAACAGAATGATTCTGCTCTCAGAGACCCTTGGATAACAATAGAAGTAGTTGGAACTAGTACTTACTGAGCATGTGTGGTGAGCAGGCACGGCGTTAACTGTTTTCCCAACTTGACATCACGGATTTCTCACGAGAAACATCTGTCATACCAACACAGGCAGGGAAACTGGGCCTCAGACGCTGTCACACACAGCTACTAGAATCTGATTCGTCCACTTTCTCTAAAGTCTTCATTAGATTTCCTATTCGCTCTCATTCATATCTGTGGTATTGTATCAGCTAGTTTTTGAGATGACCAATTCCCCGAGAAAAATCGACTTAAGGAAGGAAAAGCTTATTTTGACTTTAGAGGTTTCAGCCTGTGGTTGGTTGGCTTTGTTGTTTCTGGGTAGAGACAGGGGAGGAAGAAGACTAACTGTAAGGAGCCAGGACACAGTATACTGTTCAATGAAGCCCCCAAAGATTAACTTCCTCCAACCAGCTCTCCCATCCACATTCCACCACCTCCCGATTGTCTGTCTAAAATTTTGATTCATCAATGGATTAAATCAGATCCCTTACAATCTAATCGTCCTGCAGATACATTCATAGGCATTCCTTACTAATTTCCTAAGGGTCCATCAATCCAATCACATTGACAATCAAGATTATCCCACCCCCCACACAATACTCACGTTTTAGATGGTGCATAATTGTATCTATTTATGGGAAATGGCATGGTTTGAGAACTCGTATGCAGCAGTCAGACCTGTGTCATTGACATAACCCTCACCTCAAACATTTATCATTTGTTTATACTAGAAACGTCAAAGATTCTCTTTTGAAGTAGACAATTGTTATCACCCATGGTGATCCCTCTAACCTATCTGCTCTTGTAAGGGGGGGGGGGCACAAACAATGGCCTTTCTCTGAGATTTACACTTTGCTATCCGCTAAATTCATTAGCGTATCTACAAATTCAAGCACATCCAGTGTGATAAAGCCTACCAGATTGCAAACTCTGAGAGAATAAGAACTTTTGTGTTTCGTGTTTATGGCTATTCCTGTAATATAGTAGATTTCTATATATTTGCCATTGAACTCTTTATTCTTGAATGAACATATTGTCAGAAACTTAGATGCAGGGCTGTTTTTGGGTTGGGATCCAGCCTTTTGAAGTTCTGAGTTGTCCATGGGAAATGTCTTCTGGGATTCAGGAGCATGAACAGTTAGTTCCTCACAGGTTAGCCTGACAGCTACAGATACAGAAGCCATCCAGAATATGTGGCTAGGTTCTGAAGATGGCCTGAAAGAATGTGTAAGATCTCAAGAGTAGCATAATTGCTTAGGAGAAGGATGTCTTCTCTTGGCTTAAGAGACAGAGTGAAAATTTCCCCTAGATCCTCATATGGACAGTCTTGAATAATGAGTCCACGATGTCCTCAACACATCTGTGATGGGAAGATTTTTGGCATTGTCCAATGGCTACCCTCAGTAAAAGTGGATGTTGTTTTCTGAAGGTGCAACTGGAAGTCATCAGACATACCAGTGGATGTCACTGGAGAGGCAGTTTCTCCCCTTCCTGTTTTAACCAGATCACCCCTCCCTCTATGGCACATTGTGCAGGGTTTTAAGGACAGCTGAGGAGGATTCATTCTTGGATTGTTCTAGAAGTAGCACTAGAAGTCTATTTATTTAATTTTTTTTTTTGAGAGAGAGCTTTGATATGAAGACTCTTGATACGAAGTCTTGATTTTGAAGTCTTATATGGCTGGCCTCAAATGTGTGATCCTCCTGCTTCAGCTTCCTGAGTCCTGGGATTACAGGTGCGCACCACTGTACTAGACCAGCATTAGAAATTTAAATACACACAGGCTGGCTCACATATCCCCTGTGCTTTCTCTCCAACTCATTGCTCACCCTGAAGATGTTTAGATGGAAAAGACCACTCTACTTGGCGAGAACCCAAAGGAACGAGAAAGGTCTTCTTGTTTTCTGCAAATGCAAAGCAGCTCGGCAGCAGCCACCCAGTTTGATGCTGGTGCTCTTTATTGGAATCCAGGCTTAAGACAAGGCTGGCCTACTAAAGAGAAAGGGCCCATCCAGCCCTGGCCCCACAGAACTGCAAGTTCTCCTCCTTGGCAGGCTCTGTTGGTGTGGCAGGGACAGTGGGAAAGCCCATGCTTCTGCAATTCTCAAGTCCACAGGATTCTTGCAGTTTCCTCTGGAGGAGAGAAATAGATTCCAAACCCATCACTTGGTCATTTTCAAAGTCCCCCCAAGTCGAGAGCCAGAATAATTAGGGATGCTGGCAGAGTTGCAGGAAAAAACGTCTCTCCCAGGGCTTTGTTCTGTTCCAGTGAGCGTGCCAGCTCTGCCTGTTGGCCAGCTAGGGATTGTGTAATCTCGACACCCCTGGGAGTGTACCAACCAAGTAAGGAGACGACCTCCTCCATCAACCTGGCCCAGCAGGTCCTGAAAACAAAGAACCACTTCATTGCCCAGAGAGCCAACTTGGACCGTGTTGTGCTGGGTTTAAAGCTACGATCCTCCCAGACACAGGTGGCTAAGAAGTCATCGTGTACGCCATTCTTTAAGTCCGGGTTTGTTGAGCTGTGTTTAGGTTTTCTGGTTTCCTTTCATCTCTATCAAAAGGGAAGACAGAAAGGGTTTGGCCAGTGTTTCATGTCCCCGGTGAGGACAGCAACACAGGCCGCAACCTCAAAGGACGTTATGAAAAATGCGGTTACATTAAAGAAGAGTAATACACACCAGGAGTGGACTTTGCTCCCTCACAGTGGGCTTGGGGAGGTGTACACTCTGATTTTCTCCTTTAGCTACACCAGGTTTATAATCAGAGTTATAATCTAAAGGGGATCAAGATAATCCTGCCCCCAAGTCTTTCTCTTTGAAGTATCTACACTGGACTTTGTTTCTTACTGAAAGCTGTTGGGTCTTAAGAGTTATACTGTTAAAATGTACTTACTTTGTGGATAGATCTGTCCGAAACATGAGCAGTTTTCTAGTAGGGACAATGGCTAGCAGAGAAGAAGAAAACCATTGGGTGAGTCAGGACTTGGACCCTCCCTCTCAAAACTATGCTGTCCCCTCTCTCTACGACTCACTGTCTTGTCGTGGGCATTCCCTCTAGGAGCAGCTGGGCACCCTGAGGAGGCTTCGTTTTTTGGATTGTTCTAGAAGCAGCACTAGACATGGCCTGGGGTGTTTAAAGTGAAGGAAATACTTTGTCTCCAGCTTCCTCTCCCCGAGACACCATCAGACGCAACATTGTTTACATTCGTTCCCTGCCACCACCAATTGGAGGACAGAGGTGGGCTGGGGGAGAGCCCAGAGAGGAGAAAGATAAAACAGGAAGGGAGAAAGAAGGCTGAGGGCAGGAAGGGGTGGGGAGGGCAGCCAGTTTTTTAGAGGCGCTGGTCCCAGGTGTCCCTAGCAGAGGCCCCCTAAGTGCTGGTGTGTGACATGTCTGCAGGTACAAGGGGGAGAGGTGAGGCAAAGTGACACTGGCTAGGGCCACAGGGGCTCAAGTCCTGTCCCGTTGCAATTTTTCTCTGACCTTTGGAACTTTTGAATCCGGAACAAGGCCAGGTTGGCCACATGGTCTCAAAGGTTGCTTCCAGCTGCAACAGTCCTTGTGTTGTGAAATGATGATCTGAAAAACCCTGTGACGTCACCAGGACAGAGCCACACCTTACCCGGGAGGACAGTCTGTGGACACACGGGACCGATTAGCTTACCAGCCTTCCCTCCCAATGCTGGGTCTCACTGCTTGGTAGAAAGTTAATAGGAAAAATATCTGGAAACTGCGGCTGGCTAGGTTGCTTCTCGTAATCTTGAGAGAAGAACACTCATGTTTGGGTCTCAACTATGTAACTCACTTTTCCTAAAACTCTGCCTGACTGTTTGCTATTTTGCTTATTAGCTGCCCTGGTTCCTGCCTTTAATTAAATAGCTTGCCTTGTATTTATGCTAATTTTTTTTTTTTTTTTTTTTTTTTTTTGTCTTTTCTCTTCCAGATCCTGACAGGATAATCACATTGTTTTCTGTAGTCAACACTGAGACCACTGTCCAGGGCTGACAGTGGCTTGTGGCTGCTCTGGGAAAGCTTTGCTTTCAGGTTAATGAAGAGACCATAAGGGAACCAACTCCCCCGCAACCCGGATCTTCTGACCCATGGAGTTCCTCTTGGTCCTCAGGAGGCAAAGGCCCTTACAGTTGCATATTGCTTTTGCCTAGAACATTCTCTCCACAGTGTTTCCTGCTCCCATTCAGGACACAGGCCATACTGCACCTTCTCTTCTCTGGTCACCCAAACTAGAGAAGCCCGTTCGTCGCTGCATGGTGCATGGCATCGCTTTATTTCCTCCATAGCAGTTTTCACTGTCTGTCTTCTCCTATCAGATGAGGTTGGTAGCAACAGGGACTTTGTCCTGTTTACTGTGGCTTGTCTTTCACTGGGAATGGCTCACGTGGACACCTGCTTGCAAAGGAAACAGTTTACTGACAGCATTTTTACAAAATTATGATATTTTGTATGAGTTCTTCTGCATGTGTTAGTTTTCAAAACCAGTTTCATAGGCTTACTCTAACTTCTATATCAAAACAACCCGATGAAGCAGTTCAAAGGGGGCTTAAGTGTCTCTGGAAAGGTAAATACAGTGAGGCGTGTTGACAGAGAAGTAGAAGGACTTGCCTGAAATTCTTCAGCTTGTTACTGCCAACGCATGGTCTTTCCCTATCAAGATCAATCAATTCTTTCCACATTCTATTTCCTATTCCTGAAGTCTTGTGATTTCCCTTAACTTCCCAGAACTGAAAAATCCATCCTTGTGGGAAATGAGAAAGCACCCTAAGAGGGAAGGTGAAGTACGCCTGGCTTCCTCCAGAATGTTTAGGACAGACACATAGCCCAAACTTCACCCATGGATTCAGCAGAGCATCAGGTCAATTGATATGGTGGCAATCACTAGGTTTGGATAACAGCCATTCCCTCATTGCAGGATTGTGCTACTTTTACATGAAAATGGTGAGGGTCTTGAACATTCATTTTTAATTAATATCAAAAGCATCAGCTACAACGCAATATTACATATGTTTACCCTCAAGGCAAATCTATTTGATGAGTAATGAAAAATGAAAGCCTTGCCCTGGAGGAGATGGGAATGGGGGGCGGGCTGGGGGGAAGATGAGGGGGGCGGGAGGGGGAAGAACAAGGGAATCTGTGGCTGATATGTAGAACTGAATTGTATTGCAAAACAAAAATTTAAAAAAAAAAAGAAAAATGAAAGCCAACATCACTGTTCTCCTGGAATAGACGCAATACAAGAAATATTTTTCTTTTTCGTCATAACAATTTAACTTATATGTGTTCTTGCATGTGTCTGCATGTGTCCAGAGACCAGAGGTTTTATGGTGGGTACCCTCCACTTTCACCCATACCTTTTGGGGCTTTTTTGTTTTTTGAGAAAGGGTTTTTCTATGTAGCCCTGGCTGTCCTGGAACTCACTCTGTAGCCCAGGCTGGCCTTGAACTCAGAGATGGCCTGTCTCTGCCTCCTGAGTGTTGGGATTAAAGGCATGTGCCACCATTACCCGGCTAT
Source organism: Peromyscus eremicus (assembly GCF_949786415.1). Classification (NCBI taxonomy): domain Eukaryota; kingdom Metazoa; phylum Chordata; class Mammalia; order Rodentia; family Cricetidae; genus Peromyscus; species Peromyscus eremicus. The sequence continues at coordinate 14,521,257 of NC_081437.1, read as the reverse complement.
ATCTTGTGTTTTAATGACAGGGTCTCTCATTGAAACTGGAGTCACCATTTTGTCTAGACTGACTAGTTAGCAAGATCCAGAGGTCTCCTGTCTCCATATATTCCTGTGTCCAGCTTTTTACATGGGGGCTGAGGGTCTGAACCCAGGTTTTCATGCTTCCACAGCAAACACTTTATTCCGTGAGCATCTCCCAGGTCCACAGCTTTTCTAAAATTACCTGGAGCAGAGGTTCTCAACCTTCCTAACATTGCAACGCTTCAGTACACTTCTTCATGTTGTGCTGACCACCAGCCATAAAATTATTTTTATTGCTACTTTGTAACTGTAATTTTGCTACTGTTATGAATCATACCGTAAATATTTGTGTTTTCTGATAGTCTTAGGAGACCCTGTGAAAGGGTCCTTGGGCTTCCAAAGGGGCGTGACCCACATGTTGAGAACCACTGTCCTAGAAGGTCTGGTGAGATGGTTCAATGATTAAGAGCACTTGTTCTTGCAGAGGATCCGGGTTCGAGTCCCCAGTGCCCACATGGTTGTTCACAAACATCTATAACTCTAGTTCTAGGGGATCGGATACCCTCTTACTTCTGTGGGCACCAAGCATGATTATGGGCCACATACATATATGCAGGCAAAACACTCACACACTAAATAAAATGAATAAATCTAATGAAAGTTTATAATAAAAAATAAAGTTAAAAAAATGAAGTTACCTAGAAAATCAGTGATAGAACAAACACACCAGAAGCTAAGAAGGCTAAAATATCTGGTCTTATGCAAAGATCATCAGAAGTCAATTTCTGCAACTTCTCTGGGCTCCAATTCTCCATTAATAAAAAATATTGTAAAGAAATGTTGATGTATTCATATGATCCTTTTATGACATTTTTATTGACAAATAACACATTAAAAAAAACCATGTAGGGGTGAGAGAGAAGGGTGAGCAAATGGAAGCACCTCCCACAGAGCCTGATGACCTCAGGGGAGTTTCCAGGACTCTTGTAAATTGTCCTCTCATTCCTGCCTGTGTGTGCGCTAAATAAGCGAGAATGTAAAAAAGCATGCAAATCGTATTTCCACAGTGTGAACTCACTCGTATAATCAGCCTGGATCAAGACATCAATCCCAAACATCACCTTACACTTTGCATCCTACCCCTGCCCAGTGGCTAGCATTCCCCAAAAAGGTAAGCACTCTGAATTTACTCAATGCACAATGGATTAGTTTTACTTATGTTTGGGCCTTTTATCAGTAGAACTATCCAGAACACACCTGTCTTTTTATCTGGCTTCTTCACATCGTTTTGGTGGTGCCCATCCAGAGTGTTGCTTATCATTATAGTTTGTGGACTGCCACTACTCCATAGTGTATAACTGCTTGACTATATTGTGCATCTACTATTTGTGGTCATTCGGGTTGTTTGTTAGGGGCTCTTATAAATAGTGTGTTAGTGAGCATTGCTGTAGGTGTATTTTGATGAGAACATGTGAATTTCTGGCAGTTAGGAGAATGGATTGCTGGGTCGTAGAACATACAGGCATCAATTTGCCTCTATGGAAATTGATTCCTGGACTCTGAGGAGACCAAGACCTGAAGGTGCTCAAACTCTTGATATAAAATGGTACAGTACTCATATCACTTACCTCCTTCCTCCTTCCTTCCTTTCTTGTCTCCCTCCCTCCATTCCTTATTTAAGTTTTCTGTTTAGATGCAGTTTCTCTTTATAGCCTTGGGTAGCTTTGAAGTCACAACATAGCCCAGGATGGCCTCAAATGCCCGGCAATATTGCTGCCTCAGCCTCCTGAGTGCTGGAATTACAGGTGTGAGTCACCATGTCTGGTTTCTCCCTTATACTTATAGTACCTAATACAATGCAAATATTATACATTGAGGATTATATTGTTTAGAGAATAATGACAAGGAAGAAAGTCTGCAACATGTTCAGTACCAATGCAATAGCTGCTCAAATATTTCCCATCTCTGGTTGGCTGACTCTTTGGGTGTAGAATTTGCACATCCAGAGAGCCCGCTGTCCATATATTCATAAAGAATACCAGTTTCCCAAAGCTTTTTCACTGGCTTATCCTTCTGTCATTGATACAGAAGAGGTCTAGTTGTCCCACATCATTGTCAACACTTGGCATTCTCTGTCTTCTCATTTTAGCTGTACTGGATTGTAACTCATGCTAGATTTTAATATGTTTAAATTGATTAATTTGCTGTAACTTGGTAAATGTGCGGGATAGTACGTAAGAAAATCGAAATCACAAAGATACAAGACCAAAGTTGATACTCACTACATTCTTGCATTATTCTTTATTTTCTTCCTGTGGATAACTTCAGCCAACTAGCATGATGGCAAGCTTCTTGAGGTCAAGAGTTTGCCATAGACATATTTGATAGTTCACACAGTCCTTAGCACAGTGCTTGACATGCTGTAACTGCCTAGTGACTTCCATTTGTACTGGGTTGACCTAAATGATGGAGGCAAATGAGTTAAGATCTGTCTCAATGTCCCCATGCCCTGCCTATCACCCCCTTCAGGGACGTCTTAGGGTGATGGTGACAAGACCAGGAGAGAGGTAGTCTAGACAATGTCCAACTCCTGTGTGTCTCCTCAGAGCCTACACTCCAAATGCCGAAGGCCTTTGGGTAGACCGAACTCCTTTTATTCAACCGGCTTTTCCTGAAACATGTATGTCACACCACCAGGAAGTAGAACAGACAGCAGACTGTCACCTGGGTGTCGGGAAGGAGCACTGTTCAGATTCTGCTGTGCTGAAAGGGGTGTGTTGAACTCAAAACGTCTGCTCTCATTACACTGACCCGATTTCCCTATGGCCAAATCCAGTTTGATATTAACGTCTCCAAAGGCCACAGTGATCTCTAGAATATGTAATTCCCCATTCTGCTAATCTGGGGAAAAAAAATGACCTAATTTAAAAACACGATTCCAGTCATCTTACAAAGGCTCTGCCCGTGTTAACATACAACATTGCGTCATGCTGTGTACATTAATTTTTTTCTCTGTGTTAGTACGTGGGGTGTGTGTGTGTGTGTGTGTGTGTGTGTGTGTGTGTATGTGGGAGCGTGCATGCCACAGAATTCATGTGGCAGTCACAGGACAACCTCGGGTTCCAATCCTTGCCTTCCAGTTTGTTTGAGACAAGGTCTCTCTCGTTCATCGCTGTGTATGCCAAGATAGACGGCATGTGGGCTTCTAGAGCCTTCTGTCTCCACCTTCCATGTCCCTTTAGGAGCACCAGGATTACAGATGTGCACTATCTTGCCTGGTTTTTAAATGGGTTCTGAGGATTCCAACACAGGCCGGACTTTTGAGACAAATGCTTCACCCACTGAGACTTCTCCCCAGCCCCTCGCACGTTCTTATTTATTTTGAATATGAGCTATTTCTGGATTGCAATCCCGAGAAGTACTCATTTTGGTTCTAATTTAGTTTGGAATCGGCCAGCCACCTACTGAAATAACTGGTGGAAATATCCTCTCTGGCCTTTCCTGTCTTGGACCTTGACATTCAGAAAGAAAGATGCGTTTGAATGGGCATAATCATGAATGTGGGGTTTACAAAGGAAGGAAATGTGGACCTTGAGAAAACTGAAAACCCTAATCTCTTCGGGACAGTGATCAGAGGCCTCCTTGGGCCACCTGCCATCAGGCCTATTAAGATAGGGTAAGTAGGCCGGGCGGTGGTGGCGCACGCCTTTAATCCCAGCACTCGGGAGGCAGAGGCAGGCGGATCTCTGTGAGTTCGAGGCCAGCCTGGTCTCCAAAGCGAGTTCCAGGAAAGGCGCAAAGCTACACAGAGAAAACCTGTCTCGAAAAACCAAAAAAAAAAGATAAAGTAAGTGCGCCTGTGTCTTGGGGATGGAGGACAAAGTAAGGATCCCTGGAAAGAATATTGTGGTGAGCTCCAGCAAGCAGAACAGATAGATAGTAACTGAATACTGTCACTAGCAGGGACTGGCTTGTTCTGCAACCTGAAAGTGCCATCAGCAGGTAATCAGATCCCGTGTTCTGGGCCTCTTGTGGCACGTCGGTTGTTGTAGACTAGACCAAGAAACAAGGGGAGGTTTCATTCTCTCTGCCCTTCCCTCCCAGCAGGGTTGGCTGGCTTCCCAAGATCTGCAGGGAGAGGGAGCAGCCTGTGAATTTCAGGACGCTTTCCCTTCCGGAGTGGGCTTCAGGCCTCCGCTCCCCTGATGGTTTTCTTCCTCCCTCTATGTATTTGCTTCTCGGTCTCAGGTTGAGCCGTTTTGACTCTTGAGTTTGTTATAGTCAGGTCTACTCAGCAGCCATGTGGATATTTTTGATTAGCTGCCGGCAAACGCTGAGCTCAAGAACTTAGGGGTGGCCCAGGCAAAGGGCAGAATTCAGGATGGGGTTTGTGGCAGGCTGACCATAAGAGACCCCACTACTCTGTTGCAGAGGATGATCACTGTATAGGTGGAGAGGCCCAGCTGGTCTAATCTGAATTTCCAAGAAAAGACAGACATCTATAGTTTTAGAAATATTTTTTATTTTCTGATTTTTTAGGCGTTACTTTAAAGAATTAAAAGAGAGATCATTTTGCAAGCCAACTATCTAAGCACTAAATAAGACAACCTGTGACCCATCCAGTATCTCTACCCTGGGCCTCTCAGCTAAATTGATTTCCTAAAGGAAGAGGTCTAATATTCATACTGAAAAGACCAAGCGAATGCCATAACAGGTTGTCAGTCTTCTCTCAGAGATCAGGCCTCAATTTCAGTTTCCTGAGACTTGAGCAAGCAGTTTCTGGAAAGGTCAGGAACAAAAGACATAGTCCTTGCAGTAGCTCCCTTTCTGCACATACTCTGACTGCTCAAGGTTCAGCCAGTTTTTTACTGTCTGGGACCCTCACCAACTTAGAGCTACATGCATGGGTCAATGTGAACGTGCTAGGCCAGCCAGCCCCCACGGCAGCTCAAGGACAAAGCCTGGGACTTGTCCAGGCCTGCCCCCCAAATGATAACTGTAATTCCCAACCAGTAAATTCAAAGGTTACACACCCTCACCCAATCATATGACGCAAAGGCTTGTACTACCCCGTTTGCGGTTTTTACCTTTAAAAACCCCTCACCCCGAGAGCTCAAGGCCGTCCTCCTCCACCCACTGTGTCTGATGTCGGACAAGGACCGAGTCCTGGCTTGCTTGTTATCAATAAACCCCTGTGTGTCTTGCATCGGATATCGGCTCTGTGGTGGTCTTGCTTGGGGGTCTCTCGACATGGCCACAACAATACAAGTAACTTCAAGACATGGGCAATTCTACAGTAAAGGCCTATGTGGCACTGAAATAAACAGAATTTTCAGCCATGCAGCAAACCTGGGTAAAAACCCAGGGACTCTATAAACATTCAGACTGAGGGAAAACCTGTTACAGCAGCACATGGCTGGTACTGATGGCTCATTCACCGGTGCCATGACCGAGCAGACCTGCTTTCATAACTGGCTTAGCACCAGGAGAGAAAGCCCACGTTGCTTGCCAACAGTGAGCTCAGCAATGGGGACACACAGCCGTTCTGAGCAAGGAGACCGTGGGGAACTCTCAGGAGGCACAAGGCGCGTCCCTTTCCGATGAGAAAAGATTCAGAACAGAAAACAGACCTTCATTTGCTTGTTCTCTGTGTCTTTGTGGGGGCATTTAAAACTTCAGGGGCCACTATGTAACAGGGGAGGATAAATGTGCAGGCAAAAGTCAACCTTCAGAAGAATGAAAACCCCAAAGTGGGAAGATCCTGATGGCTTTATCTTGTCACTGAGCTGTTGTTTAACAACCTGAGACCATTCAAATTGTGGACTTGGTTCTGTCTGGGCTCTAACCGTCTTCTTTTTTGTTGATGCTATTTTTTTTTGGTTGGGTCTGTGGTGATATTTTATTTGTGCACCCCAATAAAGCTTATCTGAGGATCAGAGGAAAAAGCCACTATGTATATATACATATATACCAAATATATATACATATGTATGTATATTTGGTTTTTTGAGACAGAAATTTCTCTGTATAGTTTTGATGGCCTGTCCTGGATCTCGCTCTGTAGTCCAGGCTGGCCTCGAACTCACAGAGATCCACCTGGCTTTGCCTTCTGAGTGCTGGGATTAAAGGTGTGTACCACCGCCTGGCAAAAAAAGCCACTGTATTAAATATAAAGGTTATATATATAATATATATATATATATATATATATATATATATATATATATATATATATATATATATATATATAGGTTATAAAGGTGTGTGCAGTGGTAGCACACACCTTTAATCCTAGTATTTGGGAGGCAGAGATTCATCCAGATCTCAGTGAGTTCAAGGCCACACTAGGAACAGAGCCAGACATGGTGGCACATCCCTTTAATTCCAGCACTAGTTAACCATAGAGGTCTGGAGATCTGTACAGCCAGACAGGAAGTGATGTAGCTAGGCGGAGAGAGGAAGTAAGATGGCAGGGCACAGAAAGGTATATAGGCGTGAGTATACAGGGAGTAGTTCGCTCTGGAGGCTGAGGAGTTGGTAAGGTGAGGTTGGCTGTGGCTTGTTCTATTTATCTGATCTGCCAGCTTTCACCCCAATATCTAGCTTCAGGTTTTTTAGTAATAAGACTATTTAGCAGTTCATGTTACATGGGTCTCTATCACTTTTGACCTAAATAATTCTAACTAAAACGTGTACTGTCAATTACTTTAGTTTAAATATTAAATAAACCAGGTTAGGGCTAGGCCTCCAGATTAGACTATGTCCAACACAAGCATTTTAGAAGTACCTGTGACCGCTCAAGTTGCCTTTGTGCAGTACCAGGTTTCTGTGGGTCCTAACTGCCTTTGGATGTATTCGGTTCCTTTTTCCTCCCTTGAGGAACACCCGGCAGAAGCCGGTTATGGGAAGATGGATTATCTTTGGCTTGTGGTTTTGGGGACTACAGTCCCTCATGGCAGGAAAGGCATGGTGTTGTGGTTCAACCATGGCAGTGGGAGATTGTGGCTTGTTCTCGATGCTGTAGATCAGGAAGCAAATGGACTTTAGGATGAAAGGGAAGTGGGCATAGAAGCCTCAAAGGGTTACCCTCCAGTGACCCACCTCTGCCGTCCCTGACTCTTACCTCAGAGGTTCCACAACCTCTCCCCAAGCCTCACCAGCTGGGGACCAAGTGTCTAAACACATGTGCCAGTGGGTGTTGTGGGGGGGGCATTTCATATTCAAACCATACAGTGGTGGATCCTGCTCAAGGCTTGAAAGTGTGAACAGAGTTCTCACCAGTGGAAGAGGGGAGCTCTTGTGGGTGTTTGTGTCTGAGTGTACGTATGGGCACCAAATGTGTGCAGGAGCCCATGGAAATCAGAAGAGGGCATGAGATCTCCCGAAACAGGAGTTACTGACAGTTGTGAGCTGCCATGTGGGTGCTGGGGACTAAGACTGGTTCTCTGGAAGAGCAGCCAGTGCTCCTGACTGCTGAGCCATCTCTCCAGCCTCTAGGGGAGCAGTTCTCAACCTGTGGGTCACGACTACTCTGGAGTCACATAACAGATACTTACATTACAGTTCATAACAGTAGCAAAATTACTGTCGTGAAATAGCAATGAAATTATTTTGTGGTTGGGGGTCACCACAACATGAGGAACTGTAGTAAAGGGTTGCAGCATTAGGAAGGTTGAGAGCTGCTGCTCTAGGGTTTTAAAACTAATACTGCCAAGTTTTGTGATGAGATATAACCTGCCTCTCCTTTGAAGAGCAAGTTCCCTATTCACAGTCGTGGAACTTCCATAGGTTTTCTCCATTGACCTGAATTCCATAAGTCCTCTCAGTTACCATCCAGGAAGGATGGGATAAAAGAAAACCAAAAACGCACATGTGGAGAGAGCCCCAGTACTGGGTGCTGGTCTTGACCTTCAGATTTAGATACGGCCCTGACCGTGAATCCAAAAATACCATTTTCTGATATAGAGATGGATACTTTTGTTCCCACATAACATAGGAATAAGAGGAAAATATTTTATCCACATTGAAATTCTTACATATAATTATTTTAGCTGTCTGGTTGGGACACTTTAACGAATGAGCTAAGGTCCAAAATATACCCAGTGAGGACAGTATTTACTTTCGAGCCCATTTTGGCCTTGGCCTCAGTCCTAGGATCTGTTTTCAGCCATTGTTCTCACTAATCTACACAGTTTGGAGCTAAGCTGATTCAACATGGCCGGTCAGGACAGGTAGGATGAGGGAGAAGTGAAGAGACACAGAGTTGCTAATGTTCACTTGCTGGGAGTGAGCCCTCTAGTTGGAGGAATCGGCTTCCTGAGACTTTGAGGCCTTCCCAGCCAGGAGTTGAGAAGAAAACAAGCTACAGAACTAATCATGAGGATGGGATTCCTTAGACAAACAGAAATGCTTAGGAACAAAGTGCGGCTCTGTATATCATTCTTATCAGTGTGATACCCAGTGGACTGGAGACTTTGAGGACATCAGCAGTCCGCTTGCTTGGCGTAGTCTTTATCTCACTCCACGAGCCCTGTGTCAGCAGCAGCAGCAGGGCTGGAGTGATGGCTTTGTCTCCAAGAACTCGGAGGAAAACGTTCCGGAAAAGAGGAGCGTTGTGGGGGGGAGGGGCTGACTTGACGAGGCAGAGAGGTACATTTAACATGAGTGCTTTCTCAAGCAAAAAATACACCTGAAACTTCTGTATGAAAGAGAGTGTGGATAGATGGTTTCCTACTTCGGCAGTAACCCTGAATCTTTTTTTCTTTTTCTTTTTATTGAAAATATGTTCTTTTCTCACATAATAAATCCCGACTATGGTTTCCCCTCCCTCTACTCCTCCCAGTGCCTCCCCACCTCCCATCCCATCTGGATCCATGCCCTTTCTGCCTCTCATTAGAAAAGGACAGGTTTCTAAGGGAGCGTAATAAAATATAACAAAATAAAAATGTGATAAGATAATACAAAAACTATCACATCACAGTTGGGCCAGACAAACCAACAGAAGAAAAAGAGCCCAAGAGAAGGCACAATAACCAGAGAACTACTTGCTCACACACTCAGAGATCTCATAAAAACACTAAACTGGAAGCTATGAGCTATACACAGAGGATCTGGCCCACACCCGTGCAGGCCCTGCGCATGCTTGCCTCAGCCTCTGAGTTCATACGAGCTTTGATCATGTTGATTGAGAGGCCTTGTTTTCTTGGCATCCTCTGTTCCCTCCGTCTCGTCCACTACGGCCTCCTCTCCCACAGGGAGTAACTCTGACCTTTTATATAATAACAGTACAATACTATGAGCCTATGTGTGACAACGGTGTGTCACACCCCTTTTAGTTTTGCAGAAATGAAAGGGTGTGAAGGGTCAGGGTAGCTTTCAAAGTTCTTATCATAAACCCGGGAATGGAATCTGGAGACCTTGCAGGGCTAGCTTCTGGGTTCTGGGCAACAGTTTACTCATGGCTTTCCATGAATTAGAGTGTGTAATGCATAGTTGTGCTGGGAGAGCACATGCCCTTGAATTACATCACAGGGGTCTTTAATGGAGCAGAGGGAACGGTTCGGCTGCTGCCAGCAGTGTGGGACCCAAAGGGTCATGACAGACAACTCATTGCTTTCCAGTAAGTGTCCCTCCTTGAAGCAGTTTGGCTTCTCTTTGGTGAGAAGCAGGTTACACTGAATACATTAGAAGAGCAAGTCATATTTTCTTTGAGACCTGTCATTGATGTCGCATGCTGATGATGTCATTGATGTCGCCTGCTGATGATGGCGGCAAAACAAAGGAACATAATGGAAACTCTCTAGGTGTTTCACCGTGACCTTGGACTCAGCAGTGGAGTAAAGACAACCCTTAAGTTCGGATGGTTTGTTTATCCTGCAAGGCACTAAATCCTGACTCAGAGAAAGGATTTGCTATGGAGAATGGGTCAACCCAAATAGATGGAGCTACTGATCTCAGACACCCAGAGTTCTTCAAGCTGCTATGGGCAACAGACCCAAGAGTCGGAGTGTGAACTCCAGAGTTCTACTTGTGGAGTCACAGCTAGGCGGCCTTAGGAAATCACTTAATGTTCCCCTGACTTCATGTTTCTTCATGTAAGAGGCAATAGCACCTCTGTTTTAGAGTTATTGTGAGACATAATTTAAAAAGCAAAACATTGTTATGGTGATATGAGTTTCCTAGTGAGTGTTAGATGTAGTTAAAAGTAGTAATGGGAGATTTCAAGGAGTTTCCCTTATGACTTGTAAATCTGGTTCTGGTACATTAAGACTTCCTGGAGCAACAGCTAATGGAACATGGCCTTCAAACATGCTTCCTTGTATGACCACTTGGCAAAGGAGGATGTCTGAGACAGAGGTCTGGTTCCAGTGCTCTTGTGTGGCCCATTGGGCTCTGTTGTGAAGTCCTTGCCTAGTGCCTTGTATACACCTGTGGAACTAATTGGAGCCGATCCATCTGTGCTTTGTTCTTTGCGTTTCCTAGGACCTACTGTTCCTTTTTGGGTCTGAATCTTTCTCTGCTTCCTGGCTTGGATTAGACACTATTATCATAATCATGACCTCTGCTGCTTCTTCTTCCTCTTCCTCTTCCTCTTCCTCCTCCTCCTCCTCCTCTTCCTCCTCCTCCTCCTCCTTCTCCTCCTCTTCTTCTTCTTTTTGAGACAGGGTTTCTCAGTGTAGCTTTGGAGCCTGTCCTGGATCTCGCTCTGTAGACCAGGCTGACCTTGAACTCAGAGATCCACTTGGCTCTGCCTCCCGAGTGCTGGAATTAAAGGCATGTGCCACCACTGTCTAGCTGACCTCTGATTCTTAATTCTGCTACTTTCCTGGTCCTTGGTAGAGTGTATGATACCCTCTGGGCCCTAGATAGGGGTTCAGGAGTGATAACAGAGACTATTTCATATAACTACCATCTACCATCACGTTTAATCTTGTGTGTGTGTGTGTGTGTGTGTGTGTGTGTGTGTGTGTGTGGTCTTGAATTCCTTCCCTGAGTTTCCCACAGAAGAAAGGGGCACACATCCCCCTTACTTTCTGTTTTCTCCCTAATCTATATAACAACATCCTCTAGGATGTAAGCCCAACAAGAAGAAACCACACCGCAAATGTTCTTTGTCCTTCTCTGCCTCTGTTTTTAGGTTCAAAGGCAATCGAAACATCTCTAAGTTCAGAGTTTAAAAGTATCTTATGATGCCAGTTCCAGAAGTTATGTGTGTATAGGGGGGAGTAGAAAATAGCATTTTAAATATATGAAACAAAAAGCAGTATATAAGAAATCCTTTCAATCATTACATGAGTAAAATTGTAAAAGGGAGATTTCATCTGTATCAATGATTAAAATAAAATTTCTCTCCTATGGGTAATATTCTGGAAATTAACAGTATATACAACTGTGAATATCTCATACACCTCAACCCAAAACATATTTAAGTTTGTCACTAAAAAGGAAATTTGTTATGTCCTGATATCTGATGCTTTTACATGAAAGAGAGCCTGAGAGAGGTCTCCCCAAGTTTGACAGTATTCCTAAAAATTTATACCACACTAGCAATAAAATGTTGTGGAAGTCCAGAGTTCTAAGGGACCAATAAGTGAAAACTCATGGATTATACCACAGGGTAAAATAAATTCTTTCTACTTTCTTTCCAGAAAAATGATATCCCCAAATTGATATGGTATGAGGGGCTGATCAAAGATTCTACAGCCAAGAAAATGTTTAGGAAAATATTTCCTGAAGTGAATCAGTTGAAAAATTATTTTTTGGAGTTTATTTGTGGTATCTGTGGTATATGCTGGCTCTATAAAATTTGCAATTTGGGATGGGATTTCTTTTTTTTTTCAATATTAAACATTGCATTTCATAATCTTACTTAAAGAGGTGCTTCATGTTTGTGGATGCTTACAAATTCTGCATCTGTGGGAGCTGCCTGGTCCATAATCTAATTGACAATGACCACCCATGGATATCTGGGCACATCTGTGGCAACATGTCCTGTGGGTGAATGGTATATATTACTACTAGTCCTCAAACAAAACAAGAGTTAAGAAATGCTTTGCTTTGTTGTGTTTTGAGATAAGGTTTCCCTGTGTAGCCTATGTTGGCTACATAGATGGTCCTGTCTAGGCCTTTTGAGTACTGTGAGTACAGGTGTACATCACCATGCCTCGCAGAACCATTGCTCTGGATAGTAGAAACTAACGAAGTGATTGCCAGTACCCAGACCCAGCGTTTATTGTTATGGCGCATTCACTTGTATGTTTCTACCATTTTTATTTATAGATGGATTACACTGTGTGTTTGCTGTCTATTGCTGCATGGAGAAGTGTACCAAAACTTCGCGTCTTAGAACAAATACCGTTTCATCATATTTTACTAAATCTCCCTTTGCGGGGTGATCAGGGCAAGACTGAAACGTAACTGTTTGCTGAATCTACCAGCAGGCAGTAGCATCACATGACACTGTCTTTGACTAAGGGAAGAATTGTTGCAGGAAATGGGAACTATTACAGTTGAAGACAGATCTCAAGGATGCTGGGCAAGAGGCGACATGGTATTAAACTGGGACCAAGTATTGGGGTTTAGGTGAGATTTAGCCACCAAAGTAAGTGTTGACACTTCTTTAGTGGGAGTGAAACCAAGAATTAGATAGACTACAGGGACAACAGGTACTAAGGACATCATGGATGTGGAGTGGTTCTGCTACCAGCAGGCCAGTAAGTTAATTACATTTGGGGTTGAGATGGGAAGACTTGGCTGTTCTGCAGTTATGAAGTCTGGTGGTTATAATAACATGAATGTAGATATCATCTCAATGATAAGAGACACGGATCTGTAGCTCCCCTGTGAAGACTGAGTTTCCCACCAACTTCAAAGGCATTCCCTAGGGTAGGCAGGCAGACTATGGAAATGTGTTAGGCATTATCAGCAGGGGCTGTCTGAAGTAGAGACCATTCAGTATCCTGTTCTCATAGGAGCTGGAAGCGCATGACAATGTTTACTTCATGGCACAAGCACCATATTCTGTGTTATGGTGGCTACTTCCACTCGTTCATTATTTTTGAAAAAAGTGCTACATGGTTCCTAGAAAGTCCTGCCAGCAATATTTTGTATGAGGACCATGACTTAAAAACCATTCTGGCATGTACTTTTCTGAAAATACTCAAGCAGGTCTGATGGATGGATTTGGATTTTTGCTGTTATCTCTTCTAAACTGTAATACTTAAATATTTAAAACATTATGTGTTATGCATCCCATGGCGCACATGTACAGGTCAGCAACAACTTTTCAGAGCTGGTTCTCTCCTCTCCTTCTACCGTGGGTTTTGGGGACTGAATTCAAGTGTTCCGGTTTATGTGGCAAGTGTTTTTACTTACCCCTTCAGCATCCTGCCAGTCCTAAACCGCAATACTTCAGTGACTACACGATCCTTTAGGATTCTGTAGAAGCCATTTGTTTGAGAGATGATCTCCATTCCACCCAGGAGAAGGCTTCCCATGGATGCTTTCGGTCTGGACTTCATTTACTCCAGTCTGAAACAGTCTTGTAGACATTCAGAACCTACACAACCAGCTGTCTAGGGCCCTGAATAAATGGCTCTTATGAGTATAGACTTTTCAGTCTGTGTTATTCAGAGGTGATAACACATTTAAAGGTGGGGACAATCGAAACAGAAACAGGTTGGGTCTCAGCTCCTCAGATTACTAGTCCTGTGAACTTGACCGACTTCCGTGACCTTTGAGCTTCAATGTCTTCCTTTGTAAAAGGCTGTGAGTATGATGCTGGTAGTCCTTGCCTCAGGGGATTATTTTGTAGGGAAAATGATCATAATGGCTCACATTTATTGACATGAGTCAGCTCTGGGCAAAATGCTTTATTTATGTTACCTGTGATCACAATAAAAACTGCTGGGTAGAGAGAGACCTTCATGGCAGAGGAACTGAAGGTCAGAGACGTTAATTATCCTTCCAAGTGCATAAAGCCCAAGTGGCAAAGCTATTGTTCTTTTCACTATGTTGAACTGCTAGATCCCCATTTACTTATGTGAAACTCACGTGTCCCAGTTTAAGACATTGCACCTCAAGATGAATATGGGTCGGAGGGACCACTGATTTTCTTTTGTATTCATGAAGGACGGTGGCAGTTCCTCATTCTGGACAAAAATGGACTCCCAAATCTTAGAAGCAAGCATGTAGAAAACACTCTATTCAAAGTGTCCTGTAAAGAGCAGCTGTTTTCCAAGATACCCACAATTCTTGACCTGATGAGATGGACAGGAAAACATGATTAGCCATCCCTAGAAAGATCAACCTGAAGAAATCCTTCGTACTCTAGATTGGGTCTCCAGGGTGGTACTATTGAGAGATGGGAGCCTTTAAGAGATGAGGCAGTGTGTGTGTGTGTGTGTGTGTGTGTGTGTGTGTGTGTGTGTGTGTGTGTGTGATTAAAGACCCCCTAAAGAGGCCATTGGGGGCTGGCCCTTAAAGGAGATATGGAATTCTGGTCCTCTCCTCTCTGTGTTTGCTGCTTGGATTATGATGAGGTGAGTGGTCTTGCTCAGCCATACACTCTATGAAGTTACCATTGGGCATGCCACCAACACCTGGAAATGGTGAGTTGGCCTGATCATGAACTAGAATCTCCAAATCTTTGAGCCCAGTTCATTTGAGCTATTTGTTATAGTAACAAAATACTAAGGAACACAGATGCTTGATTTTTATCCACATCTACTCTAGCAGGAACTCCAATTTCCTCCTGTGCCTACGGAAAATTTCCTGTCTGGTCACTCCATGGAAAGTTCAATCCCAAAGGAGGCCTTTGGTGAGGCCAATAAGTTTATTAGGAACAGTCATTGCTCCATTTCTGGGGTTAATCAGTGACTTCTAGGCCCTGAGGTCAAGGGCAGTCTCTAACAGAGTCCTTTGTGAGAATGCCAGTGATCAGGCCAAGTTTGTGGTTTCCTGTGCTTTGAATGCTACGCGTCTTCAAGGTCATGCCCTAGCAGCCTGGTTCTGTTTTTTTTTATCTTCTGGGCTGTGAAGCGGCTCTGCCGATGTGCGGAGCTCCACATATTCCAGGGAAGCAGCCACTTCACTTCCTGTGAGCCGTTCTTGAGCATATCTTCAGGAGCAACAGTTTGCTCCTGTGCGGCTGGAGTTCTCAGCAAAGGTCACCAGATCTCCAGAGAATTCAAGTTGACAGAGAAAGCAACTTAACTTATTTGGATAACAGCAATATCTAATATTTTTTTCTCTCCTGGCCATTGGTTTATATTTTCTGTCAATTCCCCCAGCCCGACCTTGCCTCATCTATCTGATAGACTCCATACCAAGGGAACACTTTCCACTAATGCTATCCAAATCTCTACATCTTTTTCCTTTCCCCATCTTTCCCTCTTCTTCCCTCAAGTCCTCCTTCCTCCTCTCTCTCTCTCTCTTTTTTTTTTTTCCGAGACAGGGTTTCTCTGTGTAGCTTTGGAGCTTTTCCTGGAAGTCACTCTGTAGCCCAGGCTGGCCTTGAACTCACAGAGATCCACCTGCCTCTGCCTCCCGAGTGCTGTGATTAAAGGCGTGCGCCACCACCGCCCGGCTTCCTCCTCTCTTTCTTTCTGTAAGATCTTAAGCAGCCAAAGCAGGCCTTATGTAGCTGGTAATTATCATGAATTTCTGATCTTCTGCCTCATCATCCTGATACTGCATCAACATTAATTTAGCAAAAACTATGATTTTTGACATTAGAAACACTTCCTAAAAGTTTGAATTTGTAACTATCCTGTGAATGAACACCTTCTTTATCCTGTGTACCTCTCATCTAAGGAGTAATTGCTAGTACATGGAACATTTTGTAACCATCCTTTCAAGGCTCGTCCTACCCTCCGCTTTCTTTGTCTTCTTTTTTAGAAAGGCATCATGTTCTTGGGGATGATAACATCCCGATAAAGGGAGCTCTTCAAACTGTACATCCCAAAGACAGAGTAACACAGCTTCACAAAGTCTCCATAAAGGAGGGGGAATGTTAATTACTCTTTGGATTATGTTCAGATTTCAGAATTAGAACATGAATTATTCTTCAAATAGTGCCAGGAGCATGAGTATATCCTCGTGTAACCCTATTATCTCCTTTTACCTTTAATGTATCTCTTTCCAAGTTTTTTTTTTAATATCCAAACACGTTTTACATGGCTGGACCTTTTATTATTTTGCAATAACCTGACATTATAAATGTTTCTTCTAGTGCCAAATTGTTCATGACACTGATTCTTCATAACTCTGTAATAATATGTGGAATGTATGTTTGCATTAATCTTTAATCTATTGTAAAGGTAATATTTTACTGTGTAAAATAAATAGCTGTTTTATTTGTACTTTGAATAGCTGTGTTTGTCTGCATGTGTTCAGGCGTGTTTGCCCATGAGGACATATGTGGAGGCCAGAGGTGGAAACTGGATCCTTAGTTGCTCCATCATCTTTTTTTTCTTTGGAGACAGGGTCTCTGACTGAACTCAGAGCTAGAATGGTTGACCAGAAGGCTCCAGGATCTGCCTGTCCCTGCCCATCCTCCAGCTCTGCTGGCAAGGTTATGTACGTGTGTGCACCACAACACACAGATTATTTACATGAGTGCTGGGGATCCGAACTCAGGTCTTCACACTTGTGCAACAAGCACTTTGCCCACTGAACCATCTCCTCGATTTTATAAACCAACCAACCAACCAACCAACCAACCAACCAACCAACCAACCAGGACTGCAGAGGTGGGTCAGCAGTTAAGAGTTTATACTAATTTTACAGAGGGCCTGATTCAATTTTCAGTACCCACATTGTTGGGGAGATCACAACGGGGATCTAACAATCTCTTTTGTATGTTGTGGGTACACACTCACATGTGCACACACCCTGACACAGACACAGACACACACACACACACACACACACTTAAAAATAAATATTAAAAAATCAAGATACTGATCTAAAAAATAAATAAATAACTATAAAGCTTTTTCTGGAAATAATTTAACATTGACAGAAAAGTTCCAAGAATAATACATAGAATATACATCAACTATAATTATCCACAGTCACAAATTATTACCATTTTGCTCCATTTGAATCATCTTCTGCTTTCCTTTTCTCTCCCACTTCTTTCTCTCTCCCTCTATAGCATATTTTCTGAACACGTGACAAGAAAATTGTATACATCATAGCCCTTCACTTCAAATCATCTCTGATTTGGCTGCTGGAAGCTCCTTCCAATTGCTGTCTGTGCCTTGCTGACGTACCCCATCAAAACTCGAGTACTCCTTAAGTTCTACCACAGAAACTATGCTCATGACCTACCTCACATCCCCACTACCCCAGGTCTGGAGCCAGTGATTTCTGCAAGGGCTGCCTCTTCTAGGAAACAGCATTAGAGATCCACACTGGGTGTCGAGGCTGGGATGGTTCATCCACTTGATGCGATTTAGGATCCCCTAGGAGACAAAGCTCTGGGCATGATTGTGAGGGTCTTCTCAGAGGGGCTTACCTGTGTTGGGAAGAACCAGCCTGAAGATGGAAGGCACCATTTCCTGGGCCGGGTTCCTGGACTGAGGAAAAAGGAGAAAGCAAACTGAACAGCACCATTTGTCTTGCTCTGCTTCCTGACGGGGGACGCAATGTGACCACCAGCTTCCTGCTATTCCCACCATATCTTCTCTGCCTTCATAGGTTGAACCCCAAAACCATGAGCCAAAATAAACCCTTCCTTCTTCCGACTCCTTCTGTCAGGTAGTGTTGTCATAGCAACAAGAAAAGTGACTGACAATCAGCACCTTTGCTAAGAGGCCTGCTTTGTGGACATGGTTGAGAAATAATCCATCCATACATTTATATTCACAGTTATACTTTGATGTATATTAGAAATTGGAATCCGTATCAACACCTGAAATTAAAACCATTCCATAGGAGTCACTTAGCCTTCCCTCTTTTATTTGAGCGGCCCTTCTTTCCTGTTAGAACCGTGACTCTTCACAAGTGAAGGCATTTTTAACTCATTTGTCCTATCATGTAATCAACCTAAAATAAATGCAGAATTAATGGCTGTTTTAGTTAGGGTTTCTAGTGCTGTGACAAAATGCTGACCAAAAATAGCTTGGGGGAAGAAACAGTTTGTTTCAGTTAACAACTTAAAGTCTATCATCCAGGGAAGTCAGGGCAGGATCTCAAGGCAGGAACCTGGAGGCAGGAATTGAAGCAGAGGCCATGGAGGAGTACTGCTTCCTGGCTTGTTCCCTATGGCTTGCTCAGCCTCCTTTCTTATACCATCCAGGCCTACCTGCCCATGAGTGACATCGGAGGCGGAGGTGGTAAGGGGGTGAGGGGTGGGGCGGGGTGGCATGAGGGTGAGGTTGGGGTGAGGGTTGGGCCTGTTAATCAAGAAAATGCTCTACATAGTTGCCTTTAGGCCATGCTATGGATGCATTTTTCTCAATTAAAATTTATCCCAAGATGCCTCTATGTCAAGTTGACATAAAAACTAGCCAGCACAATCGCATTGTCCATGTCTCTATAAAATAAGGGTTTTTTTTTTTTTTTAAAGTCATGATTTTTTTGGGTGTGTGTGTGTATGTTCTCCCCTGACCTTGAATAAGATTAAGAAATAGTTTTGATCCAATGTGATATTTGTCAATTCCTTGGATTAGTTGAATTTCTTTAACCCTACTTTTCTTTTTTTTATTTTTATTTTTATTTTTTTAACCCTACTTTTCAAAATGACTGTCATTAATTTTAAATACTATTGAGATCATTTTCAATTTTAGCTTTCTATTTAAAGTCTTGTTTTTTTTCTTCTTTTTGGATAAAAATAGATAATGTTTTCAAAAGTCAATGTTATATAAAAAGGTCCAGTCTGAGAAGTGTCACTCCCTCCTGCCACAGGGAAGCCTAATTCCTTCTACCCTTGGAGTGCACTTTATTACTTCTTAGTTAGCCTTCCTAGACGTCTTTTTGAGCAGGTAAGTAGCTATCTGTGTATTTTGTTATTTCCTAGCCTCAGACTGAGCATACTGAATATGTTCTGTAATTTCTTTTTTTTTCCCCATGTAAGAATTTCTCTTGGAAATCACTCCAGATCAATTCACAGAGATCTTTTTTTTTTTTTTTTTCATTTAAGAGCTCCAAAGTTATCCATTATGATTATTTATCATAGTTTCTCTAGCTTGGACATCTGGTTTCCACTCTTTTGCAGCTGCAGGAGCTATGGCAATGGGCAACCTTGGGCACAGCATTCTGTGTTGTTGGGAGTTATATAGTCCTAACAGCTGGTGCTCAGAGTTGGCATCGGCGCGGGGATGGAGAGCCAGACAGGTTTCGTGGCCATTACAAATTCGTTTGCATAGGGTCACACCGCTTTGCATTCTCATCAGCGACGCAGGAAAAGAGTGTTCTCCACATGTTTGCCAGCACAGTGGTGGAATCATAAACTTTTGAATTTTTGCCAAGTTGTGTGTGAAGTAGTTTCTACTTGTCATTTTAATCTGTTTCTCATAGGAATAAAAAAGGACATTTTTTATACGTTTAAGGTCCATTTTTAGAAATTTTAAGGGTCTTTGTGGATGTCTTCTGCTCTTTTTTAAAAATCCTATGGAATTTAAAAATTCAAGTTGCCGATTTGGCAGTATATCTTTTGATATGACTTATGCTAATTGAAGACAGAACTACAGAATTCTTGTGGACTAGCCATGAGTTGCACCCTGTAGACAGTCAGTCTGTAAGCAGGTCACTGGGACAGTGGCAGTGATCGTAGGAGGTGCTCTGTTTACCTTTCAATACTACACCTGCCACTCAGGCAGGTCAGTTCACACCTGCTGCTCTGCAAGGGCTACCTACAAGAAGCCAGTAGTGACAGCATTTACCTTTCATACATTAGTGATTGTATGGATCCAATGACTTAACGTGTAAAGTACTTTAAACAGTGCTGGGAACAGCAAGCATTCTTGAAATGTTTCTGTCGACAGTTGATATCATATTCTGTGTGTGGATTTGATCCAATGAAGATGCTTTCGTCTAACATCCTGGAACCTGGAAGTTTAGGTGCATTAGGTGAATCAGTAGGGGACTCAAAGGACTCCGAATTTTAATCCATTTGTTCCATGATCATTCCATGAGCATTTGTGGAGGGTCTGCTGTTTGCCATCTGCTGGTCTAGACACTGGAGACATGAGAAAGACTGACTTTGAGCTCCTGCCACCTACTCTTTCCTGGTAGAGGGGGGTGTTCATCTGTTTTATCACTTGCATCCTCAGAATCCCAGAGAAAGATTAATGCATGAAATCAAAGAATGAGGGGACGAGTGACGGAGGGGAGAACGAGACGGAGAAATGGGAGGAAAAATGGCAGAGTTCAGATTGTAAAAGGCCTTGTCAGCTACAGCTCGGACTTTACTCTGAGTGGGAATTGTGTGATCCTACTTGTACATGAGAAGTCTCAAACCTGTGGCTGGGTGAAGAATCCACAGGAAAAGGAAAAGCCTTGTTACAGTGGGACTAGGGAGAGATGACCAGAGGAGGTCTGAACGAAGCAACAGGCTGGCGGTGCTGCTGGGGAGGAATTGAGTTAGGAAGAGATTCAGAAGTCACACTGACAATATAAGACGTGTCGGGTAGAAAGGGGAGGATATAAGAGAGGGAACAAAGTCTGGAATGCATCTCTCTGGTTTGAAATTCAAGAGAGATAACTAACGGAAGGTGGCTTTTTCAACTTGGATTTGAGGTGACCGCCTGCATTAGGTTTCTCTATGTTCACTGGAGTCAGAGGATGTGGGTCTGTCGATTTCAGTGTCTGATAGTAGTACTCCCTTGAAGACCAATTCACAAGCAGAATAGCTTTGGGGATGACTAACTTTCCTGGCATATCAGATAGGGCACACTCAGTGCCACATAACCGCTAGGAATAAATGGAAACTTGGTCTTTGAAGGCAAAGATGCTCATCTTGGCATCTTCTTTCATGGCCAAGGTAGACCTGCACACAGCAGAGTGTACAGTATTAAATAGACATCACATAGGGAGAATTATGAAAGCAAATCCAAAGATGGGCATGGTGGTGCATGCCTTTAATCCCAGCACTGGCATGCAGAGACGGGCAGATTTCTACAAAGCGGGTTCAGGGAACATGAAACCAGGATGCAGGGACTTAGTACAGAAGGAGCTCACAATCCGTTTCCCCAAAGATAGAGAACAGGTGATTTAATGATCTCCAGATAGTCAGGAGGCGGTGGTGGCACCACAGCTTTCATCCCAGCACTCGGGAGACAGAGGCAGGCAGATCTCTGAGTTCCAGGCCAGCCTGGTCTACAGAATGAGTTACAGGACAGCCAGGGTTATCTAGAGAAACCCAGGGGGCGGGGGAACTTCCTCAGATAGTCTAACAAAAGCCCCTCTGAAATGATGCCCTGAAAAGTTTGATGACAATTAATGCTTTTGTAGAGATCTCGTGGAATTTAAAGGTTGTGAAGTCTAGGCTTAAGAGATTGGGACAAGACAGCCATTTGGACACCTGGGCTCCCCACTTCACCAGAGAAAAGGAATTTCTAATGCCACTGTGGATGTGGTTAAAAGTCCACGAGAATAGGAACCATGTTCCACAAATGCCTCCACAGGTTGACATTTCTGTTATAAAGTTAATCGAACTTCCTACATGATGTCACTGGACCCCCACAAGAAGGTTCATCACAGTTGGGAAAGGACCTGTTAGAATTCATTCTCTAAACAAAGCACTTTTTTTTTTTTTCACCAGACATGTACAGTTAAGAGGTCAAAGTAGGCTCTCAGAAGCAGATGAGGGAGCTAATGCAAACAAACTGTAGGATAGTTGTGGGAAGAGGAATCCTCTCTGCAGGGCAAAGAAAATATCAGGAGAAGCCAGGCACCAGCGACAGTTGAGGGCTGGGGATTGGAAGGCGAGGAGGGAAAGGACGCGAAGGCAACCTCAAGTGCAGGGCACGAGCCCAGCATCAGAGATGCGAAGAGAATTGGGGCAGGAGGGACTTGGTTCACCGAAGATGCCTCCTTCTCCGCCCTGCGGCAAGGGGGTGTGGTCCCGAGCTCGGGAAGGTGGGGGCGGGAGACAGCGGCGCAGGCCGCAGAGGGTCCCCCCCAATTCTTCCTAGAAGCTGGAAGAGCCGCGGAGCCGGGCAGCAGGCTGGGCTGGGCGGAGGCGGAGCTTGGGCGCCGATGGGCGTGGCGGGGGCGCGCAGGGCGGCGCCGTCTGAGGGCGGCGCTAGGACCCGCAGGCCGCCCCGCCGGCTCCCGGGAGGTTGATAAAGCGGCGGCGGCGTTTGACGTCAGTGGGGAGTTAATTTTAAATCGGTACAAGATGGCGGAGGGGGACGAGGCAGCGCGAAGGCAGCAGCCGCACCAGGGGCTGAGGCGCCGGCGGCGGACGAGCGACCCGAGCGTCGGGGTGAACCACGTCTCGTCCACCACCTCCCTAGGTACGGGCCGGCGGGGGCCGAGGCCACGGGTGGCCGGGAGTCCGGGGAGGCCGCGCGGCGGCTCGGGCTGGCGAGCCCCGGGCGCCCGGCGGGGTCGGGGAGTCAGCGGCTGGCTGGGCTTCGGTTCTCCCGCTGCCGCCGCCGCCGCCGCCGCCGCGGCCGCCCGCGGGGCCTAAGCCTCCGCCGCGCCCCGCGCTCCGCCGCGCGGCCTGGGAGGCCGGCCCACCGGGCCTCGGCTCGCACAGCTGGCGGCGGGTGAACGGGCGGCCCGGCCCCCTGCCCGCCGCCGCCGCCGCCGCCGCCGCCGCGTGGCTGTCGCCGTGTCAGCCCCGACCCAAGGGGGCGGCCTCGAGCCGGGACTCGCCGGGGTCGGTCACCCGGCGGGCGCTCCGCTGCCTTCGGGGTGCCCCGCGCGGGGCCGGGGAGGGAGGGAAGCGCGGGACGCGCTGGGCCCCGCCGCGGCGGTGGTGGCGGTGGCAGCGGAGGACGCGGGAACCGCTGGCACCTGGCTGCCAGGTCGCAGAGCTCTCCGCACACACACACCCTTCCCGATGGGAGCCGCAGTCCGCAAGGCCAGGGCTGTGGCGGCCCCGGGCTCAGGTTCCCGAGCTCTTGAGCGAGCGGCCAAACCCATTCGCGGGAGTTGTGCTTGGCCGGGGTTCCAAGTGTTGGCTTAGGTTGTCCAACGGAGCGGGGGGGGGGGGAGGTTAGGAGCCCTGGGGCTGCTAGTCAGTCCGCTTCAGGCTCAAAAGTGTCTGCTGTGAAGTCACCTGATCTGTCGCGCCCCGGGGTTTTGCTGAATGTGAGCTCCTACTGTATGTTGTGTGTCCACGGCGCCCCTGCCCCCTCCGAAGACGCAGTTGCGCTGGCAGCGCGGTGTTTGTGTGTTGCTCTCGCTCACGGCGCCCTTATTTTTAGGAGTTCAGCATTTGATCTTTTCACCGTGGTGTGACTTGAACGCATGAAAGTCCTTACTGAGAATTGTGATGGTGGTTAAAGGCATAAAGTTTTTTTTTTTAAAGGCGCATAAATTAATAACGCGCACGATTAGATACATGAGGTCAAGATAAGAGTATAGTTAGTAAACATGCTGACGATGAGATTGCTTTCATATTTCCTGTTCCACAATCTGATAAAGGTTTTACTGGGTGAAATCTGAAACATTTTGATTAAGTACTAACCACAGACATTTTCTAGAAAACTTTAGATTACACTTCATCGTGTATGGTACCTCTTGGACATGTGTCAGAGGTGAGGATAGATTAGAATTTTCCTATGAGAAAAGGAAATGTTGTTAGCCATCAACTACAGACACTTGCCAGAACTGTTTGCAGGGGCAGCCCTCTGCCCTTGAAAATACTTCCAGAGAGGCTTTTATTTACTTTAGGTGGCTGATGGTTTAATATTTGTTCTGGAATGCCGGGGTGTGTGTGTGTGTGTGTGTGTGTGTGTGTGTGTGTGTGTGTGTGTGTGTGTGTGTGTACACAGTTGGAGATGTAGTGTCAGAAATACTTTATGCTATGTACTCATTAGGAAAAGCGTACATTTGATTGGGTCATGGTTAAGAACCTGTTTTTATGCTATTGGACACTTAGAAGAGCTGAGACTCTTGGGACTGTTGATAAATCGTTCTTGCCCAACATTTATGAAATGTTCTTGTCTGCTGCTCATAGATTTTGGCCTTTCTTTTGGTGTCGGTGTGTGGAAGACTTAGCCATTCCTATCACATGACCTCCCAAGACAGCCCCCTGCACCTGCTAATTTGTTTCTGAGTCACCTGTTACTGTATTACAGGCCAAATAAACTTGTTAGGATTTGTGGTGAAGGGAAGAACGAACAGGCGTGAATTCCTAGGGATTCCTCTATGTGGATGATGTCGACATTCTTCCCCTCCTTGTGCTTTTTAGAGTAGTAGAGTTGAGGAACTGCGTTTGGAAGTAGTAAAGTTAAGAAGGTGTGTTGGGGGGGGGGCGCTGTCGTCTCAGTGGCGCAGTCTTGGGAAGATGCTCTGTGCCTCTAAGAGAAATGAATTTAGGATCTCTAGAAAACATGTTTCTTGGAAAATTGAGGATCATTTTAGAACTTATCCACCATGAAATATAAACTTGTGGATTTCATAAAGTCAATAGACAATTAAAATAAGATTTTATGTACAAGGAAGTTAATATTTTCAAGGTTTCTGGTGTTGATGGTCTCGTATCTCACTTAGATGAAGACAGGAACCTCTGTTATGTTAGCACACAGTTGTAACCAGTGAAGTCACATAGCCACTCCTTACCTTGGTTTACCATAGTTGGGGAAATATTAAATAGGAAATTTAATAAATAAGTGACCATACATTTTAAATTGTGTGCTTGTGTGAACTCACGTTAAAAGAAAACAACCCCAGATCATTCTCCACCCGCCATGTGTTGAAGATCAAACCGAGGGTCTGTGTGTTACAGTGTTACAGCAAGTGCTGTGTGTTACAGCCCACCTCCAGAGTGGATTTATGATGCAACACTCAATGAAAAAGTATTCTTGACCCTAAAGTTGATAGGATTCGAGGATTCTGTAGGTGTGATCAGTCTATTTGATGAGTACTTTTGAAATTCTGTGTAATTCTTTTTATGGGGAAGGGGAGAAGAACCTACTTTACAGTAAAGGGATGTTTATTATAGAGAAATAAGTCAAGAGAGAAAATGAGGTTGTAGCTGTAGGTGGAGTCCACATAGGTATACAGTTTTTCAGGATTTCTTTTTCTTTTTTTTAAAAGATTTATTTAAAAAATTGTGTGTGTGTATGTGTGTACACATGCACCTGAGTACAGGTGTGAGGTGTCAGATCTGGAGATGGAGTGGGTGATTATGAGCCACTTTATGTGGGTACTGGAACAGAACATGGGTTCTCTGGAAGAGGAGTATGCTGTCTTCACCACTGAACCGTCTCTCCAGCCTTTCTGTTTTTGGGGTGGCTTTATGATGACTTTGGTAGAATTTCTGATTATTCCCCAACTGTTTTGAAATTGTTAGACCTTTTCCGAGGTCGTGCCCTTCCGAAGCTGGTACCAGGTGGCTCCCGAGGGTGACAAGAGGACGACCAGTGTGTTGACGCTGGAGTTGAAGACACTTTTTAAACTGTGGGATGTATTTAAGGATTCTTGGTTATGGGAGATCTGTTTGACATATAAATGTGAGCAAAGCTTTTTTTCAGGCAAGCTCTCAAAGTTAAAAGTCAGAAATGTTGGGCAGAAGTAGAATTACTCCTTTTTTTTTTAAAAAAAAAAATAAGGAGTTTATAAGGAATGTTTTCTCTGGGGAAGGTACAGAGAAATAATTTTCTCACTTCCTCATCCTTAAACGCAGTGGTATTCTGATACTGTACCATTTGAGGTTTTTAAAGCCCAGGTGTGTTACTTCATAGAAATCGGCATTTTTTTTTAACCTTAAGGAAGATAGATGTGACCACAGAATAACTGAACTTGATCCCATAATGAATTCATTTCTGAAGTTTTGTCTCATCTCTTAGTCTCTTTTGCCACCAAGAAATGGAACAGTTGAAGGCGTTCTCTATTGTTTTAAAAGTGTCTAGTCAGAAAAAAACACCAACCTGAACATTTGATGACAACCAGGTACTGTTTGGTGCTTAACAACATGTTTTAACCCCCCTGCATTTTATTTCTTAAAGCCCCTCCCTGGGAGGGAGTTCAGTCACTATTCCCACCAGAGGGTGAGTGTGTTGTGTCTCCAGTCACAGAGACTTTTCAGGTACTTACTTGATCCATTCCTTACCACATTTAGAGGAGGAAGGGGTCTTCACTGGATTGTCACATGCGATTAGAGATAACTGAATAAGCCAGGCGGTGGTGGTGGTGGCGCACACCTTTAATCCCAGCACTCGGGAGGCAGAGCCAGGCGGATCTCTGTGAGTTCGAGGCTAGCCTGGTCTACAGAGCGAGATCCAGGAAAGGCACAAAGCTATACAGAGAAACCCTGTCTCGAAAAACAAAACAAAAAAACAAACAAACAAACAAAAAAAACCAAAAAAACTAGCTGGAGAGATGGCTCAGAGGTTAAGAGATAACTGAATAAGGCTCTGCAGAATCAATGGAGTTTAAAGTGCTAACTGAGAAGGCGTATATGAAGCTGTGTACAGGAAAGGTGAAGACAATTCAGTCAGTGTGCTGGACTGTTTTGTTTGCTTTTGATGCAGTACTTAAGATTGAACCCTGGTCCTTGGTCACGGTGGCAAGTGTATGTCATGGAGCTATACTAGCGATACTACCCCAGCTAGACTTGAAATTAAAAGTAGTGGGGCAGGGAAGGTAGATATTGTGAAAAGTAGAAAAATCAATGAAGGAAGTAGAACAGTGCTAGTGTTAGGGACAGAGAGGTCAAAGTGTTCAGAAGTACAAAGCCCAAATAGCTGTTTAGCTGGGATTTTTCAAGTGATTGTTACATGTATCTATCTCTGTGTTTGTGTGTGCACACACCAGATGGAATTTTGTAGAAATTAGTGATTTTTACTACTTAATCTGGGATAAATGCCTATGCAGTAGTTGGTCTTATGGACATATGATAGCTTCTAAAAATGACATTAAAGCCATGAAAAACCAATTAATAATCTATCATTTTCCCAATGAAATAACATGCGCTTTTGACCAAGTTGTACATGGTTTTCTGGCTAGTACAGGTAGAATATAGGGAGTTTACTTGCTGTGGGATAATGTTTTTGTACACTGGTTTAATAAAACGCTGATTGGCCAGTAGCCAGGCAGGAAGTATAGGAGGGATAAGCAGAAAGCAGACAAGGAGGATTCTGGGAAGAGGAAGGCTGAGTGAGGAGACGCCAGCCCACTGCCCAGGGAGTAGCATGTAATGGCACACAGGTAAAGCCATGGAACATGTGGCGACATATAGATTAACAGAAATGGGCTGAGTTTAAGTGTAAGAACTAATCAGTAGTAAGCCTGAGCTAATGGCCGAGCAGTTTTAATTAATATAAGCCTCTGTGTGTTTACTTGGGTCTGAGCGGCTGCGGACCGGGTGGGACACAGGAAAACTTCAGCTACATTTACTTTCTAACTTGAGTTTAATGAAGATTATTTCATAGAACTATGTCTCTGACTGATACTACTGTAACCAGTTAGTGGCTGCCCAGATAGCCTACTGCCAGAACTCTGGCTGGAGAGACTCGCAGATGACTTAATCGTAGAGAAGGATAGTGATGTAGGAGAAGAGTTACTATAAACCGTGTGACTTTGCCGAAGTCTTGAAGCACCTGTAGTTCTTTAAGCTCTCAACAAGGCTTTTGTGGGAAGCAGATGACAGAGTATGTGTTTGTAACTTTTAAAACTTACTGTGAGTGTCTTAGTTTGCCTTCTATTGCTGGGTTAAAACACAGATCAAAAGCAGGTAGGGGAGGAAGGGGTTTATCTGGCTTACATGTCCTGATCACAGTCCGTCATGGAGGGAAGCCAAGGCGGGAACTCCAGCAGAGGCCATAGAGGAACTCTGTCTACTGCCTTGTTCTCCATGGCTGCTCAGCCTGGTTTTTATACCACCCAGGACCACTGTTTAGGAATGGCACCACCTTCAGTGGGCCGGGCCTTCCCACATCAGTCATTAATCAAGAAAATGCCACACAGACATGCCTATAGGCTATATGGTGGAGACATTTTCTCAATTGAAGTCCCCTCTTCCCAGATGACTCTAGCTTGTGTCACGGTGACAGAGTAAGTAGCACTGTACATGTGCACACATGCTTACTGGCCGTGCAGAGGGTTGCTTCTTCTCTCCTACCATGTGGGGTCTCAGGGTCGAACTCCAGGTCTTCAGGCTTGGTGGCCAGCACCCTTAGTCCAGGTCTCTCCCCAGTCCTAGTGTGGGTTTATTAGGCTCTGAAGATGAGTGGGTCTTAGATAGCGAAGTATTAGATTTACACCTTGATAAGGCAGTGTTTTGGTTAATCCTTTTACAAAATAATTTAACTACTTTAGAAAATTGATAGCGTTCTTGAAATTCTTTATTTCTAAGAAATTTCAATCTAAAAGAGGCTTAAAATTATTTAAAAGCAACTGGAGGCTACTGGAAAATCCAGTTGAACATGTTTAATAACAAAGGAATATGGGTTATTTTTCTGGAATTAAGTGGGACAAAGAATTGC